>NW_021156677.1:0-892 GCF_002837175.3 Physeter macrocephalus | reverse complement strand
TTTTTTTGTAGTATCTTTGTCTGGTTTTGGTATCAGGGTGATGGTGGCCTCATAGAATGTTTTTGGGAGTGTTCCTTCCTCTGCAATTTTTTCGAAGAGTTTGAGAAGGATGGGTGTTAGCTCTTCTCTAAAAGTTTGATAGAATTCACCTGTGAAGCCATCTGGTCCTGGACTTTTGTTTGTGGGAAGATTTTTTTTTTTTTTTTTTTTTTTTGTGGTATGCGGGCCCCTCACCGTTGTGGTCTCTCCCGTTGTGGAGCACAGGCTCCAGACGCGCAGGCCCAGGGGGCATGGCTCACGGGCCCAGCCACTCCGTGGCATGTGGGATCCTCCCGGACCGGGGCACGAACACACGTCCCCTGCATTGGCAGGCAGACGATCAACCACTGCGCCACCAGAGAAGCCCTGTGGGAAGATTTTTAATCACAGTTTCAATTTCATTACTTGTGATTGGTCTGTTCATATTTTGTATTTCTTCTGGTTCAGTCTTGGATGGTTATACCTTTCAAAGAATTTGTCCATTTCTTCCAGGTTGTCCATTTTATTGGCATAGAGTTGCTTGTAGTAGTCTCTTAGGATGCTTTGTATTTCTGCGGTGTGTGTTGTAACTTCTCCTTTTTCAGTTCTAATTTTATTGATTTGAGTCCTCTCCCTGTTTTTCTGGATGGGTCTGGCTAATGTTTTATCAATTTTGTTTATCTTCTCACAGAAACAGCTTTTAGTTTATTGATCTTTCCTATTGTTTTCTTTGCTTCTATTTCATTTATTTCTGCTCTGATCTTTATGATTGCTTTCCTTGTGCTAACTTTGGGTTTTGTTTGTTCTTCTTTCTCTAGTTCCTTTGTGTAAGGTTAGATTGTTTATTTGAGATTTTTCTTGTTTCCTGAGGTAG
>NW_021156676.1:1637-2078 GCF_002837175.3 Physeter macrocephalus | reverse complement strand
GCTTCCGCCTCAGAAGAACGGAGGACACAGTGGTCGGTGCCAGTTCAGCTTGGAGGTGAGGAACAGCTTGAAGCGGCCCAACTGCTGAAACAATCCGAGAGACCAGCTTGCCCTAATGTTCTCATATTTCAAGCTCGTCTTCTCTTCCATATATATATGCGCGCAGAGGCCTATTTTCAGTAACACGCTTTGTCTCGTGGTGAGGCTAGTCTATTTTTCCTCTCCTGCCGATATACAATGCACTTTATATTCCCTCCTTGTCTGATTCGGCCCATGCGTTGCCAGATATATTCAATGAGTGCGCTCCACTATCTGAAGGCCAGTGAGGCTTAGTTGCCCACCACACACAGCAACATTTCTAAAGGCTTTGTACTCTATGCTACTTCAGCTTCCGCAGTTCTAAAGTAGACGGTTTTCCGAGGAGGTCCCATCTCGCGCTGC
>NW_021156676.1:0-1548 GCF_002837175.3 Physeter macrocephalus | reverse complement strand
GTGGAGTCATAGCCACTCATGTAGCAGCTGCCAGGGAATCCAGTGATGTTTCTGCATTGCTTTTATGTTACAGGAACTTGGTGTCTGTCGTCTCGCTGTATAGGAAAGCGTCTGAAAACGTTTCCGTGCTGATTCGACATCGTACAAGAAACTGACGCATTACTTGCGAGCTTACCGAGAGGCGTTGTCTGTGTGTAAGACTTATGAATGTACCCAGAAGAACAATTGTCCACATGAATCAAAGGTGATACAGTGAGCTCGATGACTGCGGAGAACATTTGTATACGTGTGACTAATAATCATCATTTTCTTACGTTTTCGCACCGGTGGTGTGGTTTCGTCTCTGCTTCACCCCAACAGTGACAGTCCATATATTGTGTAAAAAGCACGGTGCGGATTCCGTGGTGTCATGGCTGCTGGCAGTGATACAAGCCCGCTCTATAATGCTTGAGCGGCCCGCCTGTAGATTGAGCCGCGGCCACGCTTTCTGTGGTTGGTGTTGTAAGGAGTACACTGCATTGTCGGCGTGGTGAATAAATAGAGTACCGCGGAGCTAGTACCAGAAGTACGACTACACTCGTGCTAAATATAAATGTCACCCAGCTATTTGGGTGGTAATGGAAAAGAGTATCACGCAGTTGGTGTCAGAAGTACGACTACAACTGCGGCAGACACAGATGTCACGCAGTTCCTTCGGGTCGGTGCAACAGCGGAGGGTGGCCTTGTCTATTCTTCCGGCCCCCGAACGACGCAGACGACCTGTGAAACTGGGGTGACGAGACCAGCCACAGGTGGGCTGACGTGGTGTGGACGGGCTTACGCGTGTTAAGATGTCTATGGGAAGGCGGTGCGGAACAACGTGACACCGAAAGCTGTTCAACCATACGTACGTATGCGTGAATATCCGACAGTTTTGCAAACTAACTACTCTAGCTCAAGAACCAGCTCACAAGAGCACACAAAGCAATGCGGAAGAGCCAACCAAATCAGTTCGTGCGTGCCGTGTAAGGTTTCCGTGTCTAGGAAAACTCTTCCACCCGGTGATGGCACTCTGTGGCAACTGCTGCCGTGCGTAAGATACATCTCGCCCTGCTTTTGCACGCAGGACTCCGCGGCACCAGGTAAACCCCTTCTAAATCGTGTAGATTTCCACACACCGGCTACCTCCTCGGTGCCGCTTCGTCTTCTTTCGAGCGGTGCCAAAGTGATTGTGCCTTTTTGTGGCGGCGTTGTGTGGCACAACCGGATTTTCGTGGGCTGCAAGGTAAGAGTTGTTTAGATAGAAGGCGACGGAGCAGTGCTGCGACGTCACCACGTGGGGTCAACATCAGTCAGTCTACAGCCGTGTGTAACCTTACATCGGTAAATAAGTATGGTTCACGGTCCTGCGACTAGTGGCACTACACCAGCCAAGCCATCCGTAGTGGCGAAGAAGAAACGAAGTAAGTGTAAGCAGAGACGCGTGATAACCGACTCCATGTAGGGGGTGAGGATGTTTGTGCGGGACACGTACAGGTTACTGTTTCTTCGGGTATATTCTAGTTAATG
>NW_021156675.1:324-2079 GCF_002837175.3 Physeter macrocephalus | reverse complement strand
CATAGGTATTGATATATATGTGTACCATATGCGGTTATATATCCAATTAGGTGTGTCCACTGCATAATTGTACATAAAGCCGTACTGATTTATTGTGGCGGCGTGCTATGTTTTGTTCGAAACCTCGTCCTCTTGCTTGGAATGATTGCCTGGATGTAGAGATGGTGCGAATGTACGCATGAACGAGGGAGGTCAGCACAACAGCAGAACCTTAATGCACACACATATATTTTTTTCTTTGGCGAGTAAGTCAGTCAACCCTTGTGTTTAATTTAACATACACCGTATCTCACGTGATCTGAAAGTAGACCGGCCCCTAATTGCAGGCCCGTACGCTTATATATGCACTGACGTACTGGTACTTTTATCGTCCGGTTGACCTGCTTTATTGGGCATGCACGCTTCGGCTAGTAGGGGTCGTTGATCTGCACTGTCTTCGTATCTCTCGAAAAAGTTTGACACATGTGAGGCTGACTGGCCAAATGAAAAAGAACGTATATATGTGTGTGCATTCAAGTCCTGCTGTGGTGCTGACCTTCCTCGTTCACACTCACACGATCTCTACATATTTTATATGCTCCTACGTCTACATGGTAGCGTGCTTCTACAGTGTTTTTCGAAATACCGAGCGAGCAACGACACATGCGCCACGAAGTGGGCGGCGCCGGTTTAACACGCGCAACTTGCGCGTTCCCTACTTCTACGAATGCCATCAGTATTTGTGTAGTAGACTCACTCGTACGCGTTTCAGCGGTACGTATGCACAGCCATACATGCATACATAGAGTACATTATCAGGCATTCTGTGCCGGATACGTTTCTTCACGTCTTCCCGATAGCGCTGGTTTTGACCTGCAGAAGAAGACGTGGAACTTCGTCTCGCGGCCGTCGCGTAATTAGTCGTCCGCATGCCAATTCGCAGCAGCGGTCTCGCAGCTCACCGAGCGCCACACTCGCCCTGTGCCTGTAAATTCGGGAAAAGCCGTCTTGTTGCGACTGTTTTTCTAGAAGAAAAGCCGACCTTTTTTTTCAGTCAGATGTGGGTTGTCCGAGTTCACTGCTTGCCATGGCTGGTTCGCTCGGGTTGACCAGGAGCAGCGGCCCAGACTTTCATTACGTTGAAAATACCGTGTAAAGGCGAGCTTCAAATGTGTTTGCGTGATTATGCGTACGTATACGTGTATTGATATAGGCGCATATGGGACTGTGGAGTTTCGCACGTTTTTGTGTGTGGACTGGAAGAGACAGCGAGCACGTATATAAAGTACATACATACATTTATGTATACGTTAACAACAGAAAAAAGAATTATCTGCCCACTTGAGGAGTACGAGAATGCAAGTGAGTCCCATATGTTAGGGGGCTGACGGCTTCAGGACGCACGTATTATGGCACCAGCAACTGCAGTACACATTTGCAACGGGCAGACGTGAGGATACGAAGTTGCGTAGCTGCCCACATTTTTTTCCGGTTACTCGGGCTGAACGTAAATAGTAACTATGCATCTACGCGTGAGCGCACATTTGAATGCATAGACAAGTAGAAACACTCGTTGTACACATGCAAATCTGTATGTATTTGGATCGCAGCACACATTCCGGCAGGCGTGTACGTAGTGTGAAGGCCCTGTCTCTCTTTATAAAGATCTCTTCGTGTAGACGCTCTGAGTGGGTATGCACCTACATACGCATACATATATATATATATATATATATATATGACTGTTAATGTGCACACGTGCCTCGACTCCCCTTC
>NW_021156675.1:0-261 GCF_002837175.3 Physeter macrocephalus | reverse complement strand
CACACACACACAGAGGGAGGGACACGCACATACTTACATGCACACAATACACCGGCTGATAGGTAAGTGTACGTCTTCTCTTCATTGCGTCTGCGTGACTCTTTGTCTGCCGCGTCTCCACCCGGTTTTGTAGAAAACAGTGCACACAGTCCAGAAAGGTGGATTTTTTATAAGCGACTGGCATGACGCTCTCTTGCAGTCAGAATAGCGTACCTTTGTGTCATAGTGTAGCAGTGAGGCTGCATCGTGTTAAGAATCGTC
>NW_021156673.1:0-2080 GCF_002837175.3 Physeter macrocephalus | reverse complement strand
TGCATCGGCAGGCGGACTCTCAACCCCTGCGCCACCAGGGAAGCCCCATTTTTGTCTTTTTATTCATTTGGAGTTTATTTTTATATATGTTATAAGAAAGTAGTCTAGTTTTATTTACTTTTTGCATGTAGATGTCCAGTTTTCCAACACCATCTAATGAAGAGATTGTCTTTTCTTCATTGTATATTCTTGCCTCTTTTTTCATAAATTAATTGACCATATGTGTGTAGGTTTATTTCTGGGCTCTTTGTTCCATTGTTATATGTGTCTGTTTTTGTGCCAGTATAATACTGTTTTGATTATTATAACTTTGTAATGTAGTTTGAAATAAAAAGAGCTTAATATCTCCAGCTTTGTTCTTCTTTCTCAGTATTGCTTTGGCTATTTGGGGTCTTTTGTGGTTCCCTACAAATTTTAGGATGATTTGTTCCAGTTCTGTGAAAAACACCATGAATATTTTGATATGGATTACATTGATTCTGTAGATTGCTTTGGGTAGTATGGACATTTTAACAATTTTATCTCTTCCAATTCATGAGCATGATATACCTTTTTATTTATTTATGTCTTCAGTGTCTTTCATCAATATCTTTATAGGTCTTTCACCTCCTTGATTAAATTTATTCCTAAGAAGTGTATTCTTTTTGTTGCATTTTTACATGCAATTATTTTTGTCATTTCTGTTTCTGATTGTTTGTTATTAGTGTATAAAAATGCAACAGAGTTCTGTATATTGATTTTGTATCCTGCAACAGTATTGAATTCATTTACTAGTTCTATTCATTTTTCAGTATATTCTTTAGGGTTTCCTATATATAGAAGATCTGTTGTATTCTTTAACCTTACTAGAATTTATTATTGTTATTATGCTCTACAGTCAACTATTGTTTAAATTAACCTCTGTATTTGCAAATTTCTTTGCTCATCATTCTTCCTTGTATGTCAAATATTCCACCTGGAAATATATCCTTGAGAACTACATTTGAGAGAGTTTGAAAGTTTGACACACAGTTACTGTTTTCTTGAAAATGTCATTATTTTAACATCATGATTGAAAAAAAAATTGCTGGGTATACTATCATAAGTTGATGATTTTCTCTTAATGCATTGAAGATAATATTCCAGAATCTTATAGTTTCCATTCATGCTATGATTAGCCAGTTCTAATTACAATCCCTTTGAAAGGGATTACTTTTTCCTCTAGGAGTTATCATAATTGTCTCCATCTTCTATGTTCTGAATTTATATCATTATACAAATTTATTTGCATTGATTTTGATTCGTTTCACTTGGGACTTATTTCACTTTGGGATATTTGGATTGGTATATTTTATCATTTCTGAAGTAATTAATATGCTACCTTTCAAATACTGCTTCTATCTATGTTTTCTCTTCAGTATTTTTGGAACTCCAAATTATTCACTTTAACCACAATTTCCCATTTTAACTTTGTGTTTTCCTGTGTAACATTACATATAATTTATTTAGCTATATGTTTTGTTTATTAAATTTTTACTTAATTATGTCTGGACTGCTATAAACAAACCCATTTACTGTGAAGTTACATATATATGTATATATATGTATGTTTAATATCTGAATGTCTTATTTATCCTTTGGTTTACTGTGTGTTTTTTGTTTCATCATTTATTTTTCCCTTTTTAAATTTATAAAACATTGGATATGTATTTTGTACTGTATTTGATAATTCTACATTTTTTATGTCTCTGATTCATTTGTATGTGCTGGTTCATAGTCATGGTGGTTTGTTTCCTTGTAGGGTGTGTGTGCATATGTTTGTGTGTGATATTTTCTCTATGGTATCATATATCCTTCAATATTAAACGTAGGTATTTTCTGAGTCCTGCATTGGGTTACCTTTGCTCCACAGGGAATTTGCATGTCTTTCAGGTGCCTAATGGAACTCTCAGCCAAGTGGATTTTAAACAAATTCTCAATTTGTAGATTTTTGAACCACCCAGTTGATTATGGGCGCAAAAATATATAAAGGGTATATATCCACATACATATATATATATATATATATATATATACATATATATATATATCCACTCAGCAC
>NW_021156672.1:1876-2080 GCF_002837175.3 Physeter macrocephalus | reverse complement strand
TCTGCTTCCACTTCTGACGCTGCTGCTGCTGATTCTTCTTTGCGTTAGGTGCTGCTGTTGCTGCTGCTGGTGCTGCTGCTGCTGCTTCTTCTCTCCGTTAGGTGCTGTTGCTGCTGCTGGGGCTGCTGCTGAAGTACTGCTTCTCTGCTTCCTGCGGCTTCTCTGCTTCTGCTGTTGCGACGACTCGTACTACTCCTCTGCGTC
>NW_021156672.1:0-711 GCF_002837175.3 Physeter macrocephalus | reverse complement strand
ATAGCTTACCTTTTTGGAGAATAATACCACGCGTTGCCTGAGGACATGTGGGACAAGCAATGCCACCAACGAAGGCAGTTGTGATCCTACTCATGAATGAAGGGCCTCCGTTCATTTTTACATAGAGACATAATATGCAACAGTGTTTTTCTCAAATACCAGGCTTGTGACGAAGGAGAAACTCGCAGAAAGAGGGCCTCCAATATTATGAGGTCTCTTCATACGTAACTGTACAGCTTCTTTTCTATCTGTACCATAGCCTTTCCAACATGCGACTGCTGCATACGTCGAGAAAGAACGCCCAACCCTCTTCCTGATTAGACACAGTAGAGCATTTAAGAGGTATGACTGCTGCATTCGCTCCGCTCTCCACAGACTGCGTGTCAGTCCATTCGTACTGCGTACACAGCATAGATGTACGTGGAGAGATACATCTTCCAGGCGTTTTTTGCATTGTCTATAGCTGCCGACAAGTATCATGTGGATACGACACCATAACGGGGGCGTCCGTGCAAACGTGGAAGCACATCCGTACGACTTCCCGACCGCTCAAGCCTCACAGCCATACATATATCACACATACGGATATATAATATGTTTATATATACGTATGTCTGTATATAGATACTACTCGCACCACGACGATGGGCCGCGTAATTCGGTTCTGTGGCTCAGGAGAAAAACCAAAGCTGTCTAGCGTCGCTTAGTTGA
>NW_021156671.1:0-2080 GCF_002837175.3 Physeter macrocephalus | reverse complement strand
GTTTGGAGCGCTGGAAAGAGCACTTTCACAGAGGTGTCTCCATGCTGCCTTGAGCGTGCCGGCTCCCTAATACCATGAAGAATTTCCGAAGGACTGGGATCCCTTTGATGTCAGCTCTTGGAAACACAGTTTCCTGAGAGTGCTCCTTCAGGGAGCAGAATCGATTCCTCATATTGGACACATGAAGCGATTACTTTCGAAACTTCCAAACCTAGACTCTATCTTTGGTCTTCGGAAGCGGGGCGAAGGGCACAAAGGGGGCTCAATCCAATGGGTTGACAGAGTCTCACGCATGGGTACAGGGGGCAGAGTGTAAAGTGCTGCTGCTAGGAGGAAGGCAGATGTCTGTTTCGGGCTATGAGGAGCCAATGGGTTTGGAGCGCTGGAAAGAGCACTTTCACAGAGGTGTCTCCATGCTGCCCTGAGCTCTGTGTTCCGTAATTGAAATGGAGTAAACGAAGCCTTGGGAGGAAAGCACGGCCAGTCGGGCCCCAGACGGGATGTGCACGTGCCCCTGAAGAGCTACGGGAGACCAGTGTGAGACCCACAGTTCTTTGGCTTTGGCCAGTTCTCATCCGGCATCTTCCACGCAGGTTCTGAAAGGCTTGCGCCCCTTTTCTCACCCGCCGAACACGATTTCGTTCACACAGTGCTACGCTCCGAGGCTCTCACAGTGATTTAGAGTGACAGCTTTTCAGCCTGCGTAGGAAGGGAGTTTCTCACAGCGCAAATGGAATGTTTACCCGAAGGGGCAGATAAAGAAAATTTTCAAGCAGTTGTCATTCAGAGTATGGGGAGAAGGGCCCAGGTCGGGCGAGCACATACCGTCTTCAGTTCCAGACATCCGCAGGCCCAGGGCAGACTGTGCTGTCTCCACCCTCATACCCAGAAGAATTTCCTAAGGAACGGGATCCCTTTGATTTCAGCTCTCGGAACCAAGGTCTCCCGAGAGTGCTCCTTTATTAACCAGAAGTTATCCCTCGTGGGGGATTCAGCACTCGATTACTTTCGAACTTTCCAAACCCAGACACTCTCTCTTTTTGGCCTTTGGAAGCCTAGCGACACGAACAAAGTGGGGCAAACCCCAAGGGCTGCCAAGAAGCTCACGCCTCTCAACAGGCGTCATGATGATACGCATTGCTCCTAGACGTGCGCAGAAATCCGCTACGGGCTATGGGATTAGAGACGCGCTGCTTGCTCATAGCAATCCCTGGAGTGCTCCCGTACTGAAACTGTCACGCACTGGGTGGTTTCCACTACATAACCGAACCGCCTGTGTCGGTGGCGGATATGTGCCCCTGCACCTGGCAGTGTGTGGGAGGCCACGTGCTCCGCAAAACCTTACTGGTGCCCTGGCCAATGTGTCCCCGTTATGGGAAATGGATATTTGCCCTTCGAGCTATGTGAGAAGTACGTTACGCACTTAGCCCTTTCTGGCTTTGGAGGTTTGCCATGAGTTCGAGACGAGGAGCCGCTTACCTTGAGACCTGGACAGAGCAATTGCGCAGAGGTGCCTTAATGCTGCCTTGAGATCTGTGTTCCATATTGGAAAGGGAATAAATAAGCCTTGGCTGGATGCACGAGCGGTCTCGTCCCAGACGGGATGTGCCCCTGCAACTGACGAGCTACAGGAGAGCAATGTGATACACAGAATTCTTTCGGGATTGGCCAGTTCTCCTCCAGCTGGTCCCAGGCTGGCTCTGAAAGGTTTGCGCACCTTGTCTCAACACGCCAAGCACGAGTTCGTGCAAACAGGGCTTCGCTCCGTGCTCCTCCCGGTGATGTGGAATGACAGCCTCTCAGACTGCACAGGAAGGGAGCTCCTCACAGGGGAAATGGGATGTGTACCTGAAAGGCACGATGAGGGAAACTGCACATGCAGCTGTCCTTCAGTGTTGTGGGAAGAGGTGCGAGGTCGGGTCTGCACATAGTGTCTTTGGTCCCAGATATTCTCTGGCACGGAAGTGCATCGGCACCCTTAAAACACTTTGCTAACGTAGAGCCTCCTACAGAGACTAGCAGGTAAAATTGGGTGGACGCACCTCACAAGGAAACCTTGCCGACTTCCAATAGCAAGCTC
>NW_021156670.1:0-2080 GCF_002837175.3 Physeter macrocephalus | reverse complement strand
AGACACAGGTACCCAAAAGTGCTCTTCAGCGATACTTACAATAGCCAGACATGAATGCACGGTTACTAAAAATTAGGATGTTGCAGTTAACATGCATTTAATAATTCGTATAAAATATATAATCAAGAAGGACCTACTAGATGCCAATGGAGGTCTACTCAACTCTCTCTAATGACCAACATGGGAATGAATCTAAACCTGATTAGATATATGTATACCTATGAATGAACCAGATTATGTACACCTAGAACAAACACAACATTGTTATCAAATTTACTCTGATAAGAAATAAAAATTAAATTAAACAAGAAGTTATGTGACACAAAATTTTGGGTATTTTTCCTGGCACTTTACACTCTAATTTACAACCTAGGAAGAGGCGTTCCACTAAGCCTCTGTTTTCCCTAGCAATCAAGTTGAGTATGAATAAATTCCGCTGCCTTGTTGCCCTTTCCTGCAACTGCAACTTTAAAAACAATGCTTATGGGTACTTAATATTCACAAGGACTCTTGGGCTGTAAATGACACCCACAATCAGGAAACGTCCAGGGGTAGGTAAGCAAAATAAATTCCAAAGGAACAGACTTTCAAGATCCTATTTCAATAGGTAAACTTTACACTGTTTAAAAGAAAAGCACTTGAAAAGATGTTCTAATTCCTGTATTATTAGCGTCATGGAAATCAAAACTACAATGAGGGATCACTTCCCATGAGTAAGAATAGCCATCCTTGAAAAGTCTACAAACAATAAATGCTTGAGAGGTTGTAGAAAAAGGGAACCCTCTTATGCTGATGTTGGGATCTAACGTGGTACCAGCCACTATAAATAACAATATGGAGGTGCCTTTACAAGGTAAAATTAGAGGTACCATATGATCCAGCAATCCCACTCCCAGGCATATAACAGGAGAAAACCAGAATTGGAAAACACACATGCACCCATATGTGTACCACAGCACAATTTACAATGTCTAAGACATGGAAGCAACCGAAATATCCATCAGCAGATGGATGAAGAAGTGGTACATGTTCACAGTGAAATATTACTCAGAGACGAAAAAGAATGAAGGAATGCCTTTTGCAGCATCATGGATAGAATTAGAGATAATCATACTAAGTGAAGTAAGTCAGAAAGAGAAAGTCAAATATCATATGATACTACTTATAGCTGAAATTTAAAAATTGATACCAATGAACTAATTTACAAAAGAGAAACAGGGACTTTCCAGGTGGTCCAATGGTTAAGAATCTGAGCTTCCAATTCAGGGGGCATGGGTTCTATCCCTGGTGTTGGGAGAACTAATATCACACATGCCTCGCAGTACAGCCAAAAAAATAAAATAAGAGAGAGAGAAACAGACTCACAGACTTAGAAAACAAACTTATGGTTACCCAGTGAGAAAGGTGCGTGGAAGGAATAAATCAGGAGGCTGGGAAAATATTTACACACTAATACATATAACATAGGTGATCAACAAGGACCTACTGTATAACAAAGGGAAGTCTACTCAACACTCTCTAATAGCCCATATGGGAAAAAAGAATCTGAAGATGAAGACATATGAATATACATAACTGAACTAGATTCTGTACGCCCACCACAAACAGAATGTTTTAAATCAACTTTACTCCAATAAAAAAGAAAAATTAAATTAAAACAAAAACAAGAAGTAACAAAACAGAAGATTTGGGGTGTTTGTTCTGCCACAGCCCACACTAATTTACAATCGAGGAGCCTGTCTTCCACAGTGGGTCTGGTTACCCAGGTAACCAGAGAGGGGCATGAAGGAAATCCTACTGCATCTGCCCATTCCAACAACATCAACTTTAAAACGTGTTTACAGGCACTTAATATTCACAAGGATTGCCAGGGTGTAAATGACACCTGCCCTTAACAAATGTCCTGTGCTAGTTATCGAATAGAAAATGAAAACAGTCAGACTTTCGAAAAGCCAATGTCAACTGTAACTTTTACTCACGGTGTTTTAAAAAAACACATGCAAAGATGCTCAACATCTCGAATTATTAGGCACACGCAAATCAAAACTACAACAAGGTATCACCTCGTACAGTCAGAATG
>NW_021156669.1:1780-2080 GCF_002837175.3 Physeter macrocephalus | reverse complement strand
ACTATTTGTGTTATCAGTATGCCACTGTGTGGGGGGAGAGATCTGCGTACTCGTCGAGGTCTAGATAAAAAAACGTATCTCCAAAAATCCATATCTGTATATATCTGCGTGTAGTGTACGTATATATGTTTCTGTACTTACCCTGGCACCTACATATATGTGTCTAACATAAACCTGCAGATGTTTCTAGAGCCTGCTGGTGTTTGGTAATATGGATACAGGGACAGTCAAATGCTAATATCGGGAGAGCTATTTGAGGAAATTTACGGGAGTAGTTCTCGTGTGCGTGTGTATATGTGT
>NW_021156669.1:0-716 GCF_002837175.3 Physeter macrocephalus | reverse complement strand
GGGAATCGTAATTATCTCGCTGCTCTGATTTTGTACGTATATGTGTTATCCATTCACTTCGTACAGGCTCTTACACGGTGGTGGACACTGTTGTTGTGTAGTAATTGCCACGTATGCATGCAAGTATATACCTACATACGTATTTCTGTCCCCGAGCTCAAATGTCATCGTGTTGGTGTTTGTGTGGAAACATCTGCGTCGCGGCTCTTCCACGGAACGTCGTCTGTTTACACTTGAAGAAGCTTTTTATCTTTCAGTTAATACACTTTCGCTTATCATCTGCGCGTGTGTAGCTTTTTATGCGCGTGTGTAGCTTTTTATCTTTCTGTTAATACACTTTCGCTTATCATCTGCATGTGTATCTGTCAGGGGCAATCCCTCAGTTGAATCTCTCTCTCACGTGCTTCACCCCATGTTACGTGTCACGCCCGTATCCACGTGCGTATACACACCCCTCCCTGCCGACATTGGCTTACGTGTGTACACCTGCGTATTTCCATCTGTGTTCCTCTTTACGTCTACATTCATAATATATGCTGTACAATAATATGTAGGTCTAAATGAATGTGTGTGTGTGTGTGTGTACGCGGGTAGATATACCTATGCATATTGTATAATAGTAAATGTTATAAGTAGTATACACAAACCTGCGCAACCTTCCCTTGTTGCTTCTTTGTCGGTGTGCGTGTACTTTCTGAGGTACCCCCGTGTGATGA
>NW_021156668.1:1156-2080 GCF_002837175.3 Physeter macrocephalus | reverse complement strand
GGACTGCAATTGCTGATTAGCCATTTTCGCCGCCGTCCTTGCCGTGGAAGACGCTGCGTGCAAGAAAGCACAATCACAGGACGCCATTTGACACAGAATGTGCGCGGTGTGCTTCTGAGTCTTTTCTGGTGCGACTGTACCGCGAACTTGCGGAAGCACGAAAAGAGAAGTTACTCGAACTGCCTGTGTCAATCGGTCTCGTTTTATCTCCTTTCGGAAGGCTTCCGTGGCGCTGCGCTCTTGGATACAGCTACGGGTCGTCTAGCAGATCCTGTGTGTAAATCAAAGATCAAGCGTCTCCTACTTCTGTTTGGCGTCCTTTATGTAGATGTGGAGGTGGACCACTAGGGCTAGTTGCTGTCGTGCGCACCACAGGGCTGCAAGGCAGTATACGGCCTGGCGCGTATCCACCGTGGTGCATAGAGTCTCCTGTATGCGAACTGGTACGCCTGCTTGCAGGTGTTTCAAGTTCTGAACTGGAAAACGTTGTTGTGTGCGACAAGTCCGATCCGTCACCGTGCATGGTTGATGTTAAGGGCTTCAACCTGAACAGGCTTTCGATGACGCCAAGTCGACTGGCGGCTCTTTCCGCCTGTGGAGTAAGCGCCACGATAGTTACACAGAGAGAAACTTTTGACCTTGAGCGGATTGCAGAGCACACGAACATCCCTGTGAAACCGTACGACCTGATAATGTGCGTCATTTCTCTCCTGTAAGACGCCGTGCTCGGACAATATCTGGGACAGGTGTGAAACGCTTTCTGCTTCAGCGAACCGACGGTATTGGACTTCTTCGTGTGCTTGGGCCTTCCAGCAGAGACACACTTAAATCTAACAGCAGCAGCGTTACGGTGTCAAAAACAACAAGCACTAGATTGAAAACATTTTTCACTGCGCCCCTGGGGGCGCATGTGTCGGCCGCAGC
>NW_021156668.1:0-1030 GCF_002837175.3 Physeter macrocephalus | reverse complement strand
GGGGCGCATGTGTCGGCCGCAGCTACGGCTACCACTGCGGTGGTCGACGACAGCTCACGACCAGTTGGGACAACACCAACGTCAGAATCAAAAGTTAGCTCTCGGGAGATGAAGCAGACTGCATTTTTGGGAACAGATACTTCAGTACGAAACGCCAAGGGCGATCCAATCAGAGACGTTCGACAGCATGGTGCCGTTCTTCCCCTGCTGAACACTATTTTGTCGTCAGCGCCGTCTACGGGTGCGCACCGGAAACGCGAGGAACAGCAGCCTCGGATTTTTCAACCAACTGAAAAATCTCTCAGGGGAAGCGCAGCAAAGGTGGCAGCTGGCCGCTCTTCGGCGTCGAGCGCCACTGTCTCCGTGCTTACATTCGTTGCGGATCACACGTTTAGATTCGGGAGCCTGGCTCTTTGTTTCCAAGGTGCCGAAGAAAGTTATGCGCCGCTCGACGCCTATACTGTGGGAGTCGGCGTGCTAATCTTTCCACGATATCTGCAAGAGGCAGGTAGGTTGTGTTATCTAGAAGCGCGTGCATGTGTCCTCTGCACGCCCAGAGCGAACGCAGATAACAGCGAAGTCTACTGATTGAAGGAAGACGACCCAGCAGGTCGTTGTGACAACGTGTGCTAGGACATGGGCCACGTGAGTGTCTCAGTGTTTCATCCGTACCCTGGCGATACACCGGTCCTCAATTCTCGTTTTGAAACATCTTTACAAGTATACACATCGGCTTACATACTTGCATCCGTGCACATGTTTGGATGGAGTCCACTGCAGTGGTGGAGGCACAGTTGTGGTGTTCCTCGACACATCGTAGGTAGGTAAAACAACACAGACCCGCATATGGGAGGCATGCGCCACAGTTCATGTTCAAGAGGGCAAATGTAGAGCATAGAAGCTGGCGACTGGCATTGTGGTTGGTTTGGTGTTGCAGCAATTCGCATCGAGGTAGAAGTCCCCGACGAAAGGATAGTGTACAAGGTGCGGACGACGACTGAAGACCCCGTAAGCATGACTGCCAACAGCG
>NW_021156667.1:0-2081 GCF_002837175.3 Physeter macrocephalus | reverse complement strand
CCATTGTAGCTGATTTCTTCATTATTGTGTAAATTTAGATCCTGAGCTCCTGTGTAGCTAAACTTTATCTCTGGGCAGGCTATAGGCCTGGGTTGAAGGTCTACCTCTCCAGAGAGTGTCTAGTTCTGTGTTTGGAATACCACGGATTTGGGAGCATTTTAAGGTAATTTCTTAGATTCTGTTTGCAAGACCACAAATAAATTTGCAACCCAAACACTGAACACAGATCTGGGGTTCAGAATTCTCAAGATTTCCTACCTGTTTCCTACCCAGAGCAGAGGCCAAGAGAATTTGGTCTTAGTCTCCCTTTGCCAGCAGATATTTTCTTTTACTGGCACACCCTTTCATTAAAGGTGAAGCTAGGGATACATAGGTTTACTTCTAACTTCCCATCTAGTAGGGATGGAGTCCTATCTCCTGCCTCCCATGTGGTCATGGCCATTTTAACAAGAAGTCTCTCTCTATGTCAGGTCAGGTGTGTCATTAAACTATGGCCTGTATTCCAAATTCAGACAACCGCCTATTTTTTATGGCCTATGAGCTATGAATAATGTTCACATTTTAACTGGTAATATTTTATTTAATTTAATTTATTTATTTATTTTTTTTTTTGTGGTACGTGGGCCTCTCACTGTTGTGGCCTCTCCCATTGCGGAGCACAGGCTCCGGACACGCAGGCTCAGCGGCCATGGTTCACGGGCCCAGCCGCTCTGTGGCATGTGGGATCTTCCCGGATCGGGGCACGAACCCGTGTCCCCTGCATCGGCAGGCGGATTCTCAACCACTGCGCCACCAGGGAAACCCAACTCCTAATATTTTAAATGGTTACTTAAGTTCTTAAATAATATCCTCAATTTTGCCTCTTTGGTCCACAAAGCCTAAAATATTTGCTATCTTGCTCCATAAAAACAGGATTGCCAGCTTCTGTTCTACGCTATCAAGGTCTTCAGTCCGCTCTTAATATAGCTATAACTCTCACACATGTACCCCCCTTCTTTCAGGGGTCCTGGAAATTTCTATTGCACACTTCAAAAATCAGACATGCACTTAAAAATAAGTTGTTTACATTTAACCCAGCATACCTAACCCTTTTCTTTTAGGAGTTTTTCAAGTAATCTTGCCCACCGTATTCTTCAGAGCTTCATTAATAATGGCAAAAAATTAAAACAACTTAACATTCGACAAATGGGAATTGTTCATAACAATTATAGAAGCACATACAGTAGAAAACTATAAAGTGTTATTGAAACAGTGAGACATTGTCGGAAGCCAACCTGGAGCGTCTGTGCCATGACAGGGTCATGGAACAACAATCCAAGGCAGCGGTGCAGGGCAGTGCTGCGCCCAGGAAGCTGATTACATCTCTTCTGACCTGCTTTGTAATTTTGTGCTTCTGCCTTGAAAAAGTACATGGGGGATTTGCCCCCTGTCCCAAGCTTAACCTTGTGAAACGTCCTCTTTCCCCTCCCAAACCAAAACCTACGCATTGGGACTTTTTAACAACAGCCCCTGGCTGGTGGGAGAAAAATAAACAACCTGGAAATGTAGGGTTGTTTATACGGAAAACACCAAAAATAGAAAAACAGTGGCCCTACATGGGAGTAATAGCTGATTATGGGTATTGTTGGTTCTGGTATAAGGACAGATTAATCATACAGAGTCAACTGCCAACATTGGAATTGTTGACTCGTCTATTCAGACAGGCGTCATGCCCAGAGAAACACAGTGATAGATTAAATTGTGAAAAATATTGTAGATTATTTAGGGGATACATTGTTAAAACCTGTCCATGCGGACCTCTAGGACACATAGGAAAGGTCAGGAAACTTCCTCCTCCATAGTTCCTCTTAATGGCTTGTTACATATTAGCTTGGCTTTGTTATTAATACCGATTGAACCTACTCTAGGAACAAACAATGTTTTGAGAACCTTTAGAATTATTTTAAAAGTACATCTAGAAATATTAGGTACAATCTATTTAAAATATCTTCTGAGGTTTTAGCTAAGCACCTGATGATGTACTCACTTAGGGTATATAAACCTGACTGTGAGAAAATAAAATGATGAGACCATGCTTGCAC
>NW_021156666.1:1720-2081 GCF_002837175.3 Physeter macrocephalus | reverse complement strand
ATATTCTTGCCTCCTTTATAAAAAATATAATGATCATATGTGCATGGGTTTATCTCTTGGATTTCTATCCTGTTCCATTGATCTACATGTCTGTTTTTGTGCCAGTGCCATACAGTCTTGATTACTGTAGCTTTGCAGTATAGTCTGAAGCCAGGGAGCCTGATTCCTCCAGCTCCGTTTTTCTTTGTCAAGTTGCTTTGGCTAATCGGGGTCTTTTGTTTTTCCATACAAATTGTGAAATTTTTGTTCTAGTTCTGTGAAAAATGCCAGTGGTAGTTTGATAGGGGTTGCATTGAATCTGTAGATTGCTTTGGGTAGTATAATCATTTTCACAGTGTTGATTCTTCCAATCCAAGAACAT
>NW_021156666.1:0-692 GCF_002837175.3 Physeter macrocephalus | reverse complement strand
CTACTATTTTGTTGAGGATTTTTGCATCTATGTTCATCAGTGATATTGGTCTGTAGTTTTCTTTCTTTGTGACACCTTTGTCTGGTTTTGGTATCAGGGTGATGGTGGCCTCATAGAATGAGTCTGGAAGTGTTCCTCCCTCTGCTCTCTTTTGGAAGAGTTTGAGAAGGACAGGTGTTAGCTCTTCTCTAAATGTGTGATGGAATTGACCTGTGAAGCCATCTGGTCCTGGGCTTTTGTTTGTTGGAAGATTTTTAATCACACTTTCAATTTCTGGGCTTGTGACTGGTCTGTTCATATTTTCTATTTCTTCCTGGTTCAGTCTCGGAAGGTTGTGCATTTCTAAGAATTTGCCCAATTCTTCCAGGTTGTCCATTTTATTGGCATATAGTTGCTTGTAGTAATGTCTCATGATCCTTTGTATTTCTGCAGTGTCTGTTGTTACTTCTCCTTTTTCATTTCTAATTCTATTGATTTGAGTCTTCTCCCTTTTTTTCTTGATGAGTCTGGTTAATGGTTTATAATTTTGTTTACATTCTCAAAGAACAAGCTTTTAGTTTTATTGATCTTTGCTATTGTTTCCTTCACTTCTTTTCATTTATTTCTGATCTGATCTTAATGATTTCCTTCCTTCTGCTAACTTTTGGGGTTTTTGGTTCTTCTTTCTCTAATTGCTTTAGGTGTAAGGTTAG
>NW_021156665.1:0-2081 GCF_002837175.3 Physeter macrocephalus | reverse complement strand
TTCATGTGTGTCTCACCTATATGTATACACACAGATTTCTGCATACAAACAAGTGCCATGGTGATATATCTTGAAGAACAGGAGGAGGCAGTCTTGGAAGAGATTTAGATAGAGAAGTTTTGCTCTTTAGGTAGAGAGAGTTGTCATACATGGTAGTAACAAAAACTACCAGCATTTATGGAACATTGAGGTACTCAGTGTTTGATAAGAGTAGGAAATCTGGAGCGACAAAAAGCCCTTTAAAATTGCCTTGTAAGTAACAAACCATTAGTATACGTAATTATAAATAATTTAAACATAAAGACATTTCTTTGGCTAGCAGGAGGATCGTCTCTCAGTTACCTTCAGCTCCAATCAAACAAATCAAGATAACAAGCCATCCTTGATTATTTCTTCAAGACTGTGATGAAAATTGCAAAGTCTAGGAAATTGTCCTTCAAAGAGCTGTGTATCCTGTAGAACATTTAAACTTTTGGACAGATGCTTCCTGGACATTTTTGTCTTTTCTATGTGCATCTTATCTCTCATGGATTTATTCCACAAGGCTTATTGTATTTGCATCTCTAATACCTTTTAAACTCATCTCTTCTCAATTCTCCTTGTCCAGGACACTAAGCCTTTCATTATTTCTTCTGGACTGTTGTTATATTTTGCTCAGTCAGATAGAATGAGTCCAGCTATGTATAAAAAAGAACATCCAAATAAAGATGGGGAAAATATAAAAAAGTATTTAATACCTTCATTCGGGGAAGTTTCCACTGTATGTTAATTTAGAGTCTCAAAAATGAACCTTCAGAGTTGGCATTTCTGGGATTTTTTTGCTTTCTTTCATATTGGCACATATCTTGGCATCACCTCTAATATTGTACTGTATGTTCATGGATAGAAAGTCTCAATATTGCCAAAATGTAGTTCCCAATTTGCTCTATAGAGTCAATGTAATCCCAATAAAAATTCCAGCAAGTTATTTTGTGGATATCAATAACTATTTTTTAAAGACTATATACAGAAGCAAAAGGCAGAGAGTAGTCAACACAATATTGAAGAAGAACACTGTTAGGGGACTGACACTACCAAGCTTCAAGTCTTATTGTAAAACTACAGTAATCAAGACAGTGTGGTATTCGTGAAAGAGTAGGTAAATTGGTCAGCGGGACAGAATGGAGAGCCCAGAAAGAAACTCATATACATAAAACCAGCTGATCTTTGACAAAGGAGCAAAGACAATACAATGGAGCAAAGACAGTCTTTTCAACAAATAATACTGGAACAACTGGACATCAACATGAAAATAAAATGAATCTAGACACAAGCCTTCAAAAATTAAATCATAATGAGTCAAAGCCTTAACTTTGAAAGCAAAATCCTAAAACTTTTAGAAGTTAACATAAGAGAAAATAGGATACCTTGGACAAAGCAATGACTGTCTAGATAAAATACCTAAGAAATGATACTGAAAGAAATAATTGATGAACTTCATTAAAATTAAAATTTCTGCTCTGCGAAAGACACTTTCAAGATAATTAGAAGACAAGCCGAAGCCTGAGAAAAAATATTGGCAAAAGACATACCTGAAAAAGGATTATAATGCAAAATATAAAAGGAATCTTAAAACACAACAATAAGAGACTGAACAACTTGATTTAAAATGGTCAAAAGTCCTGAACAGACACTTCACTGGAGAAGATACACAGATGTTAAATAAGCATATGAAAAGATGCTCCACATTATATATCATTAGGACATTGCAACTTAAAAGAGCAATAAGAGACCACTACATACCTATTAAAATGGCCAAAATTCAAAACATCAACAACCTCAAGTGCTGATGAGCATATGAACTAATAGGAATTCTCATTTACTGTTGGTGAGAATGCAAAGATGGTACAGCCACTTTGGAAGACAGCTTGGCCGTTTCTTATAAAACTAAAGATACCCTTACTATACAATACAGCAATCACTTTCCTTGGTATTTACCCAAAGGAGTTGAAAAATTAAGTCCTACACACATGTTTACACCAGCTTTAGTCGTAAGTACCAAAACTGGGAAGCAACCAAGATATTCTTCAGTAGGTGAAGGG
>NW_021156664.1:0-2081 GCF_002837175.3 Physeter macrocephalus | reverse complement strand
TACCTGTCTCTATGCGAACAACACTCATAGCAAAAAACTGTCCATCACCACCAGGTAACTTGTGGTCTATGGTCATCGCAGGGCAAAGCAGACTCGTGCTAAAGAGAGGAAAAAACACAAATGGTACTGGGGCCTTAAATGGCCCAGAACCAAACAAGCCTCAGGCTATTAAAGTTAAATCTTTTATATAAGGTTTAAGCTATCTAGAAATCGAGTTTCACAGAATCCTCAGGAACCCTTCCAGAAGGGCCCTTAGACCCAGAAATCAAGAGAAAAGAACTTAACAAAGCAAAACAAAATCTTTCTCTGGGCATTAAAAAGTGGCCTCCAAGCATAGCAGCAGGGAAAAAGAGCTACAGATCTAGATATTAAAAATAACGAGCTGAGGAATCTATCAGGTAACCTTATATAAGGAAATTAATGTTTGTCTAAATTTAAGCGGGTAGACATTCATTCACTGAGTAAACTTCACAAGGCTGCACAGAAGAGTTAAGAAGATGAGAGGAAGGTGGGCAGGGAAGAGCCAGAGGAGATAAAGCCAGCAGCAGTGAAGAAAACACGGACAAACTCCACATTTTGCAGCACAGAAAAAAGAAATGTTTTCAGTGCCACTTGCACCTCCGTTCCGAAAGCCTTGAAGACAGAAGCCAATTCTGTGCGGCTGGGGACAAATGACCACCTGAGCATCCATCATCACATTCCAGTGATAGGCTAAGTCAGAATGGTGCTGGTGCCACAAGCTGCACAGTAGGGAATACACAGCAGCCTAACAAGATTTATTCTCAATGAAATCGCCCTGTGGTATACACAGACTTCCTCTAGTGGAGGGTTAGGAGACAATGAGTTACACGGAATGTAGCCAGAAATAAAGTAAGGATGGAAAATGTAACGGCAGGCAGTAAATGATTTCATCTAACCTAGAAGGTCACCTCAGGAAAATTTCCACATATAATGTGGACAAAATGCTTCCATTTGCTCCGGCCCACATCTGGGGATTATCCCCAATTCCTCTCTCTCTCTCTCTTACCCTACATCTGATCTATTATCAAAAAATCCTGTAGCTCTATCTTCAAAATGTATCCAGAAAGAAGGAAAACATAGTTTCATCCAGGAAGGGAAATCAGAAAAAAAAAAGACTAATATATACATATGTAGGAAAAGTAGAAAAACATGCATGTGAATGATCAACAGTGAATGCAGGGCAGCAGCTCCTTCTGGGGAGGAAGGGGAAGGGTATCAGGAAGGGATACAGAGTGTTTCATTTCTGTCTGTGATGACTTATTTTTTAAATGAATATTGGTGATAATTATTCTCTATGTGAAAAAAAAGAATAACAAAACAACTTGGCAACAGATAGGATAAAAGGATCTTTCTAGGATGACTCATTCCCTAAGGTCTCTAAACAGCTTCAGTTTTACTAGAGCAGAAAGGATCTGTCCATTAACACCCTCTACCTGTGAAACAGAGCAGGACCCTATGGTCCCCACTCCCCGCCCACACCCCATGTCCTCAGCCTGCCTTTTGTCTGCAGAAAACCTTGAGCCAAACAGTAAGTTCAATCAAAGAAGTGAGAAAATGCAGAAACAAAGGAAAACTGTCCAACATGACTACATAATAATAGTTTAGTCATTAAGCACAGTCAAGGACCTTTTTAGTTCCTCCTCAAGGGCTATAGATAATATTCTGAGCCATATCCTCTGAACTGTCTTATAGATACTGAAACCCCCACCGGGTGGAAGAAGCTAACTACATGATGACCAGACTGTGGCCATGACATAAGCTGCCACAAATCCGAGAATTGGCCTCAAAGAAATGGGAACAAACCGACCCTGGAAGTAAAGACTAACTGTACATAATAATCAAGATGATGCTGGTCAGACCACCACATGACCAATTTCAAGATGACTGTCAGAGCTGCCTGTACTGTTTCTGCATGTAGCCCCCTCACTCGGCCTATAAAAGCTCTTGCCCACTGGTTGTCACGGAGGGGAGTCGGCCTTTGCACAAAAATCTGCCCCCAACCCTCCCACCCCCCCGGTTGCTGGCTTCCAGCGGAATAAAGCAAACTTTCCTTTCCACCA
>NW_021156663.1:0-2081 GCF_002837175.3 Physeter macrocephalus | reverse complement strand
GTGCAATGGGAGGAGAGATTGGAGAGAAGGGCGGCAGTGATGCAAAATGCAACAAAACCATAGCTGAATCCTCAGAATCCAAGAGAACACAGTCCGCTCGGCCTCAGAGAAGAGAAACCTAACACCACCCCCCTCCCCAGGAAGTTTGGCCTCAGTAATAGGACCTTGGGCTGGTCCCGCCCCCTCTCTAAGCCTCAGTTTCCTCTTCTGTAAAATGGGTTGCTTTGAGGATAAAGTGGGACAATACATTTCCAACCAGAGTAGGTATTCAAGAAGGGTTTTTTGAATCTGTAGAATGACAACCAAGGAGCTGAATTTTAAGGACCACCTTTGGGTCTGGTCCTACCCAAGAGAGCCACATTGGCTTTTTGACTGTCTGTAAGAATCAGAAAGTGGTCAGGTCTGCGCTCTCCAGGAAACAGAAAAGTTCACTGCTTCTTGGAGCCTGGCCCTTTAATTTGTTAATCTTTGTAAATCAAGGTTCCAGAGCTTTGCAAAGATGCGGAACCATCCAAGCTCTCTACAGAAACAATTCCTTGATTAAAATCTGACAGCTTAACTAATGACTGCTTAATAGCTCAACCTTAATTATACTCGACACCATTATTTGATAATATTCATAGATTTCCCACGTGGCTACATACACATATCTTTAATCAACTGATTACAAATGCCTGAACTTGACCTCCATCCTCTGGAAGACATCTGAACATGAAAGACTTCAGTTAATACTAATGTCAACCTCACCAAGGCCAGCTCCCAATCTAGAATTATCTGATTAGAAAGTTCTTCCAGAATCCACCAGAAAGAGTTCTCACCACATGGTTTATTCCCTTTCCACCTCAACACTTTTGCAAGTTTTAGAAAGTATTAAATAATGTCACTGGAGCTTATTTTCACCTGAATAAGATACTCACAGCTTTTATTTTTAACCAAGAGAATGGGTTGGTTTCTAAATGAGGTGAGAGTCGCTGAAGTTCTTCGGATGTGGTGGGAGAGTTGTGAGAGTTACCATAGAAGCAAAGGAAAAAATATGAGCCTTGAAGCCATGATGACCTGGGCTTGAATCTTAGGTGCTGTTTTTTTCTAAATATTTTTTTTTGGCCGCATCGGGCGGCGTGTGGGATCTTAATTCCCCAACCAGGGATCAAACCCACGCCCCCTTGCAGTGGAAGGGCAGAGTCTTAACCACTGGACTGCCAGGGAAGTCCCAGAATCCTAGGTGCTTTTGAGCTGTGTGATCTTGGTTCAGTTTCTTCACCTCCCTGATCCTTCATTTTGTGAAATTTTTGTAAAATGAACCTCTTCATTTATAAAATGGGAACAATAATTCCTAATCCTCTTGTTACCAAGTCGGGTCCCGTTGCGCACCGCTTACATTACTCTCGGGTTGTTGATGTCAAGTTTAAGGGGATGGGGAAGTGCCTGCCATATAGTAGGTGCTCAATAAGTGTCACACAGGAAGCCAGCAACTATTGCAGAACTCTGCTTTGTCCAGTTGCCCATGGAGGCCACTCAGTGGGAGGAAGGGGTTATATCTCTGTATTTGGGGGCTTCTGGGGAATCAGCAAATAGAAGGGCTGTCGGAGCTGATAACACCATTAGATTCTGTCAAATAAGCCAGCCCCTCCATGGATATGTCTCTGTGAGGGGTGGCCTAAAACCTTCCCAGAAGTTTCCAGAACTACTTCATGAGCTGTGGCCTGGCCCAGAGGGGAAAGCCTACACTTTGAGATGAGATACCAAGCCTCCAGGCATGGATTTGTGTCCGGTGGCATTAAGCAAGTCCCTTACCTCCCGGAACTGAGTTTTCTTATTTGTAAAAGACACCAGCCCCTTCTTTCCAAAGACCTGCTCCTATTATAGAACCACCTGGAATTTTTTTTGTCTTTTGGGGTTTTTTTGCCATGCCATGTGGCATGTGGGAACTTAGTTCGCTGACCAGGTATTGAACCTGCACCCCATGCATTGGAAGCTCAAAGTCTTAACCACTGGACCGCCAGGGAAGTCCCTGGTATGTATATTTAAATTGAAATATAGAATATATTATATATGATACACACACACACACACACACACAC
>NW_021156662.1:1898-2082 GCF_002837175.3 Physeter macrocephalus | reverse complement strand
GACTGGTTCCATGTTTCGGGAGAGGCTCACATGTATCATTTAAACCACTGGATACTACGTAGAGACACGCGTACAGCACACAGCTAAAAACCCCTACAGATGATGAGGACCTACAAGGCTGTGAATCATGGAATTCAACCAGCGCCTGCCCTCGATGCTGTCCAGGCCGGAGAGTACAAGCTGG
>NW_021156662.1:0-394 GCF_002837175.3 Physeter macrocephalus | reverse complement strand
CCTGCTAGTCAAGTTGACAGCTTCTTCTGCTGCTAGCCAACGCTGCTAGCCGCGACTTCCACTCACTCCGCCGAAGGGCCCCCCGTCTACGAGTCTTTCGCCGAGTTACCGACCGAACGTAGCAGTGGGAGCCGTGTCTGCTAGTTACGAGAAGCCACGTCGCTGCTGCTGTACCAGCGAAGGCTGCAGCTGCGCAGGCGTCTCATTAATTTATGCATGAAGTCAATACGTCACACACGACCACAAGACGACCGATCTGCCTCAGTGAAGAAAACTCTTCGTCTTGATGAGTACCTTTTGCCCCTGTCTACACATGTGTGTATCAATGACGGTTCAATGGGGGCAGTTGGTGGCTCCAGACAGAGGTCATCCGAACTCAAGGTGAAGTCTTGCG
>NW_021156661.1:0-2082 GCF_002837175.3 Physeter macrocephalus | reverse complement strand
CTGTCTGATTATATATATATACACACACACACATATATATATATATATACCTATATATACATAAAATCAATAAATACCGGCTAAAGAGAGACTAATAACCAGATGTTACTGGGCTATGTTAAATGGGACTGTTTTTCTTCCTGAACTGCACCTAAAAACAAGTAAACAGTATCCCCATATTTTAAAGGGCTGTGCTACTGAATCTATGTAGGGCTTGTTAAGAGATGGCCCCCTCAAACTAGCTCTGTGACACTTCTAGATCATTAATCATCTTCAGGTTAAGATTGAAAGGGGAGAAGTGCTATCCAGTGTGATTGAGAGAATGCTTCCCTCCACTTCAAGCCAAGTAAGGAAACCTTGGAGAAGAATTTTCAGACTGGCATGTACAGTTGTGCAGGTTGTATACTGCACTCTAGGGGTGCCATTCACATCATAGGCATTACAGTTTTGTATAGTTAAAATAATTTTCAGAGTGGCAGAAGTAAAATATTTTGTTCTAATAAGATTGGTAAATATGACGAGAATTTCATGAGGGAAGTATGATATCTTGAGTAAGTGGTGCCTTTCTCTACTTTGCACAAAGGGCACATATGCACTGGTGGTTGGCCCGAGTTTGGTATTTATTGTCTAAATTTTGGAAGCTATAGAGAGTCTGTCTCTCATTTAGAAAAGTTTAAAGATGAGAGACTAACGGAATCTAGGCACTACTGCTGAGTGAGGAGAGAAACCAGCTGGAATAAGATGGAATAAGAATAACTGCTAAGGAGCATGGGTTCCTGTTTCCTGTGGGCTTAAGGTGTCTTGAAAGAAGTCGGGTCTTCCTTCTAGGACAACGTGACCTTCCTGGGAAAAGTCTGTGTGATTGTGTTCTACTTATGAAGGCTGAGTGACAAAGTATCCCCAAACTTAGTGGCTTACAATGATGACATGTATTTCTCTTACAAATCTGCAATCTGGACAGGGCTCAGCAGGAACTCCATGGAGGCTCACTGGCTCACATGTCCACCACCGGGGCTGGAGCACCTGAGGCTCCTCGGGCATCTCTCTCTCTCTGTTTGCTGACCATGTGGTCTCTCCAACACGGTGGCCTCAGGGCGGCCAGGATTCTTCCACTGGCATCTCAGACTCTCAAGGAGTGAGTCATGGGAGACAGGTAGCTAGGCAAAAGACAGACAGTAGCACTTCCGCTATGTTCAACCGGTTGCAGAAATTACAAAGGTCCACCTACTTTCAAGGGGAGGGAACCTGGGTCTTCCACTTGGTATTGATGGACAGGTGGGGATGTCACGTTGTAGGAAGAGCACGTGGCGTGGGGTATGATGCATTGGCATAGCCAGTACATGGAGCTCTAGCAGGGTCAGGAGATGCTAGGTATAAAGTCTGTTGTCAAGATCAGGGAGAATTCCAGGTTGGGCAGTCTCCAGAAATACCTGCTACAGAAGTGCCTCAAGGGAGCCAAGATCTGGGCACCTGTCACACCAGCACCTCAACGCCGGAGGACAGAACACCATCATTTGAGCTTTCTCCCAGGCTAGAATCTCTCTGTAAGATTCATTTCTCTTTATTTCATCCCTTATTTCTAATTTTTAAAAAGTAACCCATTTCTTTATTTTAAATATCAATCGTGATCCATATTTCTTCTTTCCCACTGTCGCTAACTAGCCCACGTGCTCAGCGGCTCGGATCCAGTTTATTGTCATGTCTCTAAGCATTGCTTTCTGCTCTGCCAATCTCGCCCACATATGGCTACCAATGTTTCTATTTTTTCTCGCATCTTATGAAAAACGTCAACTATACATAAAACCTGAAAGGATTATGCAGTAACACCAGTATACCAAAACACACATTTCTAAAATTTTGCTAATTGTACTTTATCACATATTTAGCTGTTTATCCACACCTCTATCCAGTTACAAATCCATCATATTTTTATGATTCATGTCTAAATAAATTGCATGTAAAAGTACACTCTATTGGCGAATAAGTTAGAATGTATACCAGTAACTGGCACTCAGTATTTGTGTACCATAATTTTTTGAGGTAAAATTCACCTACAGTGAAAGGCATATATCATAAACGCAC
>NW_021156660.1:1875-2082 GCF_002837175.3 Physeter macrocephalus | reverse complement strand
ATCTATATTTCTGTTTTTGTGCCAGTACCATACTGTCTTGATTTCTGTAGGTTTTGTATATAGTCTGAAGTCAGGGAGCCTGATTCCTCCAGCTCTGTTTTTCTTTCTCAAGATTGCTTTGGCTTTTCTGGATCTTTTGTGTTTCCATACAAATTGTGAAATTTTTTGTTCTAGTTCTGTGAAAAATGCCACTGGTAGTTTGATAGA
>NW_021156660.1:0-231 GCF_002837175.3 Physeter macrocephalus | reverse complement strand
TTGTGGTCAGAAAAGATACTTGATATGATTTCAATTTTCTTAAATTTACCAAGGCTTGATTTGTGACCCAAGATATGATCTATCCTGGAGAATGTTCCATGAGCACTTGAGGAGAATGTGTATTCTGTTGTTTTTGATGGAATGTCCTATAAATATCAATTAAGTCCATCTTGTTTAATGATCATTTAAAGCGTGTGTTTCCTTATTTATTTTCATTTTGGATGATGTGTC
>NW_021156658.1:0-2083 GCF_002837175.3 Physeter macrocephalus | reverse complement strand
ATAAGGGATGGAGAAATACCACGAAGCTAGCAAAAAGGGGAATGCCATCATCACACCTAGACCCCTCCCCCAGGGACAAGTGAAATAAGCAGTTGGCAAGCCTGGTGAGAGCTGTAGCTGTGTAGTAGGATTGCCTGATGGAAGACATGACCTTGGACAGAGGAGCACTGCCATATCACTGAGCACTAGACTATATGACACCATAGTCCAGCAGGAAGGGGACCTGTGAGTAAATACTGCAATCTCTCTCTCCTCTTCCCATATGATCTCCTACAAGTTCCTGCCATTGGCTTAACTGAACTAGGGTCTAGAAAGCAAGGAAGCCCAGTTGCAGCAACCTCTTTGTATTTTAGTGCACAAAGCAAGATGGAGATGGATAGAGGCTGGTTCTTGGCAACAAAAGGAGGTTAACAAGAATAGAGCAGACAAATTCCCTATCCTTTGGTTTTGCAGTCTAACAGTTAAAAGGGTGATAGGCCTGGTCTTTATCAACAACCACTCAAATAACCCCACATAGAAAGGATCTCTCTTGAGCTATTCTATAAAGCCAATACTGATTCCCTAAATATGAACATTTTCAAAGCATACTTGAGCAGGGTTTGACCTTACATCTACTCTAGCCTAGATATACTTCATCACCAAGGAAACAGGCTGAGAAGAATGAAAATTATTTGCCTAAGTTTATGTAGGTAGTTATTGTGAGCATTAGTTTTGGAGCTGGCTTTACTGAATCTCGCTTAGCCATCATCCCAGCCACCATGACTTTCAACATATAAATGTGGGCATTTTCTTCTTATTGCCAGAAAAAAAAAATGTTCCTTGCATCCTGGGTTCAGGTTGATTCGCCATTTATAGTATGTTTCTTCAAGTGAAAATGGAAGTTGCAATGCACGTCTGTTGCCAGGCATAGAGCACAACTTTAAATCTGAGTCGTTTTCTTAAGATTACTAATGCTGTCCTAACAGCAACAATGCACCGAGTCCATTTTAAATACCAAACACTGTGGACAAACACAGTGTTTAAAAAGCACAGCTTGAAAAAGCATTGGTTCATTGACTTCTTACAAAGACCATGTGTGGTGGGTAATATTACCCCCATTTTACAGACGAGAAAATTGAAACACCAGGAGATGAAGTAACTTGCCATCTCTCACGTTATTAAGACAAGGGCACAGCAGAAGTTGAACTTCTGTAATCAAAATCCTGTGCTGTTAACCATTCTATCACTGTGGGGGTATGTGAACTGAAACTACACCTGACCTTCTGGCTGCTGACATATTAGCACTGGGCTGATGGAGTGGGAGCCAATTCATAATTTATCTCAGAAAAAGAAATATTTCCTCCATCTTAACCCCTGACAACTGAACCCTTTAGCAGCACCAGTGGGAATGATGTGGGAAGAAAAATGGCATGTCTGTGAATAGTACATTATCTTTGGGTCCATTAAATGAATTTTTATTTTCAAAGATAAAGTATTTGCAGGAGTTCTGTCTGGATTGGCAGGATGCCAGGGTCAGTTGAACTTTTCCACCAAACCGTTTGGGTTCATCCAAGCCTTCTAGTTTCTCAGGAAAGCCTGTTGATGTGGAAAGAACATGACTGTTAGAACTCAAGTATGGATTGGAAGACTCTAACTTTTCCACACTTCTTATGAAAGAGGACCCAGAAAAGTAGAAATAAAACAACAGAAGGAGTGCACTTTGCTCTCATCCAAGAGGACTAGGAACTCAAATCTCCTCTGGATCCTGGCTGATTCTAGTGTTTTCTTTTTTCTCTGCACCGCTGCAGTAAAGATTCATAAAACAAATAAACATGACTACAATAGCATCATTTATGGAATAATTTTTAGGTGCCAAGCACAGTAGTCACTTTTTCCAGATAAGGAAACTAGTAATTAGAGAGGCTTAAACCAAGCAGCTAATTGAGAATCAAATTCAGATCTGATTTGATGTCAAATGTTGGTTTCAACCCTGGCTGCATATTTGACTCACTTATAGAAAATGTAAAATACACCAATATCTAAACGTCACACTCACAGATCCAATGCAATTGATCTGGGCTGAGCACTGGGCATCATTTTTTTT
>NW_021156656.1:0-2083 GCF_002837175.3 Physeter macrocephalus | reverse complement strand
CCGCAAGAGACACCAGATACCACGTAACAGGAGCACGCCACAGATTTTGACAAACTCACAAGTGTACACGATCCGTACTTGAATTTGTACTCTTCTCAAGCTTCATGAGCCACTGAAGTTAAGGTGCAAAGTGAGACACAAGGACCCCGTATTCGGCAACTTCAGTCCTCGTATTCACATTATTACCAAGAGCTCTTTTTCCCATTTGAAAGGTTCTAGCTCTCCTACAAGCAAATAGTCTGTACTACTGTGCACCAGTTTAAACTCCATGGTGAACAATCGCGTGGACACGCGTGAAGTTCATTTTAGCGCACAAACACATCTTGCAAACAGCAACTCCACCCCCACGTTCAGCTCTATGGCCGCCCCTTAGGGCTGGACAGCCCCTGTTCGTAACTGCAGCAGCGTACCTACTGGATGAGTAGTACTACTTACAAGACATGTGACAGGCCACTTTGCCTAGCAGAGTACTCAGCTCGAAAACTTATCGTTCCCATGAAGCGTCATCATGCGGACTGTATCTCCTACGAACAGGTTACCTTGTGAGAGAGACATACTGTGAAACTGACATAGGTAATCATTGTGCCGCTGCGTTCGTACGCAAGTGAAAGATATCAATCAAAGAAGCCGCGGATTACCCCGCTACACGTCTGGGCATGTTAGTGCTTGAAAACCTTATCCATGTGCATTTTAAATGAATGAGAAGGATACTGCACACGCTGCGTCTGCGCTGGAGACACACACGAATAGGAATACACTGGTAAGCATGTAGTTCTTATCTTTGCGGTAAACACACCCCCAACACTGCATGCGTGCATTTGTGTCTCCCGTTCTGCCCTACTACATTAAGTGCTTCTTTCACGTGGTACAGTCCTCACGCTCCCACGTACACTAATGCAATCACCACGCCACCAAGCAAGCAACGAGCATCAACGCTGCTGATTATTGATACCAGTGTACAGAACCGTATCTTAATTTGCAGTACTCAATAACAGATTGAGTTCCAGACCTTTAAAATCAGTTTATGCCTTCGGATACTGTTAATCCACCTTCCCCTGTCGCCGTGCGTACGCTCTCCCTGAACGTGTCTCTGCTGTTCAGCTGGGCCATGCCCATGTGCTCGATACTGGCGCTGTACACACTTTGCGGCATACATGTTTCCAACTGTCCTGCACGCTAATCTCCTATAAAACAACACCATGTGTTGTTTGCGTGTGTGTGTGCTGCTCTACCGGTCCCCCGCACAGAAGACAGAAGAAGACAGAAGTCCTCGGTTTCTCGATGGGTCTGGATGCACTGCTTCTGCCCCGCTGTCGCTGCGCGTGCTCTCTGCTTGGCGTATGTATAGAAAAGCTTATTGAGTCTGCTGCACCGTAGGCACCCAAACCCAGTTGCCCGTCTCATCGTAGTACCCCTGTACCCAATTGTTGTTTTCATCGTAAAAACCCTGAATATAATGACCTTGGGCAGAGTAATCCCCTGCGTCCTGCGGACTCTGTTCAACGGAAGCAGAGACGTCTGCTGTGGCCGGAGTGGAGACCCAGTTCCCCGTTTCATCGTAGTACCCCTGTGGTGTCGATATCCAGTTGCCAGCCTCATCGTAGTAGCCCTGGTAGGACACATGCGGTGACCCCTCCGCCCATCCTTTAACAGTAGTCGGTCTGCAGTAAAGATTAAGCACGCACAGACTCTGACAAGCACCAATAACTACAATCTTTGAGTAAGGGGGCGGCTAGCGCAAATGTTTCAGTTGAAGATTTACAGAGACAGACTAACGGCGTTGAAACTTCAAATTGCCCAATGACCGTCGCACGCTGCACATTCTGCTCGAACCGCACTATACGGAGTTCTGTACAAGTTTCACCAACTACTGTTTGTGTAAGAAACATACAGTGTCTGCACACAGTGATGCACAGTTCTACGTGTATCTACGAGCGTGTTTTCCTGCGTCCCTCCCCCACTTCCCGTAACAACTTGCGCATTACGCATAACGTAGAGTGTTCTTTCGTCACATTACTTGAACACGTGAGATACTTGGACAACTTGAACGCTGGCTGAGCTTGCGCGAAGTGATGAGTGCAAA
>NW_021156655.1:1529-2083 GCF_002837175.3 Physeter macrocephalus | reverse complement strand
GCAGGCACTCAGGCTCCACCACCGTGCACCTCATATACGTCGAACAAGGCGTGCAAAAGATGAGCCCCGCGAGGCACAGAGACCTACAGACAGCGTGTGAGAGCTATTCCCGGCTCCGACATATATACATACACACGCCCACACAACTGCCCCGCTGCTAAGAACGCGTGCCCAGTCCGCGCCGCATTACACGGTGCATACATAGCAAAGCCATACTGTTCTCTTGGAATGTTTACACAGGGCGCTGCAAAAAGTACACACGGGTGACGAAACACACGCAAGAGCGCATGCCTTTGAGAGTGCCCCGTCCTGCGGAGCTGCTGCACGCACGCAAATGCAGACGCCTGAAATCGTTTCTACACACTAACTCACACTTAAACACACACTGACAGACACATGCATCTCTCTGCGAGCGAGTCTCTGTGCACACAGAGAGAGGATACACGTGTGCGCACACCCACATACACACACACATACAGTGACAGCAGGTCGAGTTACACCGGGAAAAAGACGTACTGTACTTTGACGGGGAGCCGCGTCAGAAGGGCGCAGTT
>NW_021156655.1:0-461 GCF_002837175.3 Physeter macrocephalus | reverse complement strand
GACATTTGTGGAGGCAGCACAGAGGAGCAGTCGACATCGATCAGAACACATGACGAAAGCGAGCTTTTTGTGCGACAACTTTCCTGTGTGAGTTATCGACAGGAAGTAAAGCCCGGTGCAGACTCCGTGGGCACCACCAGCTGAAACTCTACAAGGACATGCGCAATGAAGAATCGAGAACGCAGACGTACATGTTTGCTTCACAGATGGGGCGTCGTGTATTTCTCTGAAGCACCGATGTATGGAGAAAAAAATGTTTTTTGAGCCTGTGTGGGGCCAACGCACCAGTATGGTCCAGACTTGTTTATCTGTGGCGGGGTAGAAGGGTTCGCTGGCTGAAAGGTAAGTGAAGTCGACGATGTCATTTTTGCCAGCCTTTCCTGCGTATTCGTCGTCTTGTGCTGTCGGTCCTCTCCCTCCTGCTGTTGCACCCTCTGACGACCCTGCTGTAGCTTGTTCCT
>NW_021156654.1:1219-2083 GCF_002837175.3 Physeter macrocephalus | reverse complement strand
ATGATCCAGGACCTCAGAAAAACAATGGAGCCAAAGATCGAGAAGATGCAAGGAATGTTTATAAAAGACATAAAAGAATGGAAGAACAAACAAACAGAGATGAACAATACAATAGGTGAAATGAAAAATACACTAGAAAGAATCAATAGCAGAGTAACTGAGGAAGAAGAACAGATAAGTGACCTGGAAGACAGAATGGGGGAATTCACTGCCACGGAACAGAATAAAGAAAAAAAAATGAAAAGAAATGAAGACAGCCTAAGAGACCTCTGGGACAACATTAAACGTACCAATATTCGCATTATAGGGTCCCAGAAGGAGTAGAGAGAGAAAGGACCCGAGGAAATATATGAAGAGATTATGGTCGAAAATTTCCCTAACATGGGAAAGAAAATAGCCACCCAAGTCCAGGAAGTGCAGAGTCCCATACAGCATAAACCCAAGGAGAAACATGCTGAGACACATAGTAATCAAACTGGCAAAAATTGAAGACAAAGAAAAATTATTGAAAGCAGCAAGGGAAAAATGACAAATAATATACTAGGGAACTCCCATAAGGTTAACAGCTGATTTCTCAACAGAAACTCTACAAGCCAGAAGGGAGTGGCATGATATATTTAAAGTGAAGAAAGGGAAGAACCTACAACCAAAATTACTCTACCTGGCAAGGATCTCATTTAGATTCAACAGAGAAATCAAAAGCTTTACAGACAAGGAAAAGATAAGAGAATTCAGCACCACCAAACCAGCTCTACAAACAAATGCTAAATGAACTTCTCTAAGTGGGAAATTTGTAAGAGAAGAAAAGGACCTACAAAAAAAAACCCATAACAATTAAGAAAATGGTAATAGGAACATACATAT
>NW_021156654.1:0-240 GCF_002837175.3 Physeter macrocephalus | reverse complement strand
AAAAAATCATAAAGATCAGAGCAGAAATAAATGAAATAGAAACAAAGAAAACAATAGCAAACATCAATAAAACTAAAAGTTGGTTCTTCGAGAAGATAAACAAAATTGATAAGCCATTTGCCAGACTCATCAAGAAAAAGAGGGAGAGGACTCAAATCAATAAAATTAGAAATGAAAAAGGAGACGTCACAACAGACACCGCAGAAATACAAAGCATCCTAACAGACTACTACAAGCAAC
>NW_021156653.1:1763-2084 GCF_002837175.3 Physeter macrocephalus | reverse complement strand
CAACAGTAAGTCACATACATGCAGATTCGAGAGCACAAGCGTGGATGTCTGTACACCCAAGCGTATAGATTTATACTGCATGCCGCGGGAGAAGGAAGCAGCTGGCGCGTATGTCTTTTTTCCTGCAATTTAAAGAAGAGCGTTTATTATGTAACAAGTCCTTGCATCTAATTTTGATCTTTCATGTAAAAACGTAGGAGCGAACTTCGTGAAAAGTAAACTGCCCACGCACACTGTGGCTGGTCTGGCTCCGTGACTAACTACGTACACGCCGCCCAATAGCAGGATGGTGCTACTGAACAACAGCGAGACAGGAATGTT
>NW_021156653.1:0-403 GCF_002837175.3 Physeter macrocephalus | reverse complement strand
TGCATGGGTCGATGGAAAGCAGGTACACGTAGAGTGTGGTATATCAAAATTTGGTAAGTGTGCAGCTCGCCTATCCATGTGCTTTCGCACTTGCGGAAAGAAAAAGGGAACCCTATGTGGTTAGGGAGCGCTTCAGTGGCTTACATCGTTCTGTTTCACTCTTGTGTTGGATAGAAGAAACGCTGGTAGGCTGGACGTAATGCTGTGCTGCTTAGGGGTCAGTATACAATTTCGCATACATGTACAGCCGCCTTCGTATTCGTCGGACAGAAGAGCGAAGCACGCGACGGTTTTATATTCTGAACTTCCTGTTTCTAAGGATAAAAGATGCGGTCAAGTGGGAGAAATGTAGGTGCACGTGTTGGGTGCGGCAAAGATATGATACATGTAATTACATGTGTGT
>NW_021156652.1:1406-2084 GCF_002837175.3 Physeter macrocephalus | reverse complement strand
TTGACCATCTCTCCTGCTGCAGACTAAGGCGCGCACACGTTGTACGCGTAGCTGCCGCTGCTGCTTCAGTGACTGCTGACAAGAGCTCTGCAGCAGTGGAAGGCTGCTGGTCCGCTACAACTTGCCGTTTCTTTTGCCCGAAGCGCTTGCTGTGCTTGCTTATAGCTACTGCAGCTTCTGCGAATGGCTGCAATAAAGCCGCAGCGGCAGCAGCACATCGATCAGAGTGGACGGAGGGAGGCCGAAAAACAGCCTCACTGTCCTGCACTAAATGGCTGTCCTCACTGCTGCCGTCTTCCTGCGGTGCACCCTCTATGTCTGTTGTGGTCGTGCTTCCAGTGGAATGTTGCTTCTGGAGATCAGAAACAGAATGATTCAGGGATATTTTATCGGCAACTGCTGCAAGAGGGGGTCCGGCAGGGAGTACTTGCTGGGAACCAGAGGAGTAGCACAGCTTCTTCGAAATAGCAGCATTGCCCTTCGTAGGTGATGACAAAGCCGTTAAAGGTTGAGCTGCTGTTGCAAAGCAACTACGAATGAACTGCAAGCGCCTTTCATGCGTGTGCTGCTGCTGTTGAGCCTGCAACACTCATACCACCAACACACAGACCACGCAGCACACAGGACGTATCCAGATATTGATATATAGATTCACGTACGATATGTGGGTTTGGCTGC
>NW_021156652.1:0-177 GCF_002837175.3 Physeter macrocephalus | reverse complement strand
CCACTCACTTGTTTGCATCTGCCACTGCAGGCGCGGCTGACTACTCGCGCATTTGCAAACACAAGCGCCTCACATGGATGATGTCCTGGACGTCATCCGAAAAGTCGAAACCCACGGCGCACATCAGGTGTGTATATATACGTAGGTATACCAGTAGTCACGCTGAGACATGCGCAT
>NW_021156651.1:0-2084 GCF_002837175.3 Physeter macrocephalus | reverse complement strand
CAACAGACAGAGACAGATGCTGCAGCCGCATGCAAAAGCTTCAGCCACCCACGTGTCCGTGTGCCACACGCATGATGTACACATGTGACTAAGAAGTCCAGGACGTGGGCCTTCTTCAGACATGCCAGAAAAAAGCCCTTGTTCTTGATCTGAAGCAAAAGGCGTACCACTTCGAATAATCGTTTACATATATATGTTGAAAGAGGCGTTATTGTAAAGAGGATGTACGTAGGTCAATTGTGCACGTGCAGACGTGTATAGTACAAGGTCATGCCCATCCGTATGTGTAGAGATGCACATCCGTACGTGGGTATACAGAAGCGTCCGTATATGCATATACGTCCACACGCTTCCTTTACAAACAAAACACACAGACACTTTTGTAGATATTCTCACGCACGTGTGCGGGTCGAGTTGTATAACCCCCTCCATGCTACACACAGGTGTCTACACTGCGTACTCCTACACACGAATATATGCAGACAATCTATGGGGGAGGTGGGTCCTCTACACACGTACGCGTATTCATACAATGTACGCGTGTCAACGTGTCTACGCCTACGTATTTTAGGCAGGCGGGCGTAAGCGACTTCTGCGTTCCTGCTGCCGCTGGCAGCCGCAGGGGGACATGCAGCAGGTGCTGCTTCGGCGGCGGCAGAGGCAGGGAAGGAGGAAGGGAGGAAATGAGAAGCAGAAACGTATTCGCTGCTGCTCGCGGCTCCTCCTTGGCGGACTGCAGCAACAGCTGCCTCCCGAGCGCGAGGTACGCGTCGCAGGTCGACCCAGCAAAACTGCAGCTGCAGCGCCTCAGGCAGCTCCTATACGACAAACACACCCCCTCATGCACGCCAGCATCTCTATCTCTTTTCAGATACGCGAGCTACGCAGTGCGCGCCTGCATTCAATTCTACGCAGACAGAGGAAATAAACAAGCTCGCAGCAACTGTGGCTCCGTCTATAGATATGTGCGCGTACAGACAGGGAGGAGACAGCCAGACACAGAGAGAGCGAGAGCGAGAGCGAGAAACAACCGACACATCTACAAAGTTGGGTTCATTGTTGTGCATTTCTGTGACTTTGTGCGACAGCGTATGCACAGCCTAAACACATAGACCCACACACATACAAGTACAATTTTCACTGACGGGCGCAAACGTGGTGGGGTATCTGTGGCACATGTGCGTCTCATTGTTTCGTGCAAGTCTTGTGCCCGCCACTCCTTGAAACATCAGGTAGATGGTGAGCTGCTGCTTACCCCATTTTGATCTGATATCATATGGTGATATGGTATACACTGGCTGTGTATGGTATACACTGGCTGTGTATGGTATACACTGGCTGTGTATGGTATACACTGGCTGTGTATGGTATACACTGGCTGTGTATGGTATACACTGGCTGTGTATGGTATACACTGGCTGTGTATGGTATACACTGGCTGTGTATGGTATACACTGGCTGTGTATGGTATACACTGGCTGTGTATGGTATACACTGGCTGTGTATGGTATACACTGGCTGTGTATGGTATACACTGGCTGTGTATGGTATACACTGGCTGTGTATGGTATACACTGGCTGTGTATGGTATACACTGGCTGTGTATGGTATACACTGGCTGTGTATGCATACTGACCTCTCATGGTGAGGCGTGCCTAAGTAAACGCCCTGAGGTTCTGTACAAGCAGTTGTAGACGCATATACCCAGACGCAGGAGATACACATACACACACACACAGACACGCACAAAAAAAGTGGCCTGTCTGTGATACGCAGCTACCAACGAATGCGCATGCAGACTAACTAAGTGCGGATGCTGGCTGCTTATGAAAACCTCAATAACACATCCATGTTATAATACATGAAGATACTTACTAGAGGACCGTAGCGTACTTCCACAACATGTCAGACAAACGCAGAAACTCCTCACGGACCAGCACGCCCGCGCTTCCCCGTCTACCTATGTTGTACGTGCTCGTATGCATACACACCCACACACACACACACATACATATATGTGTAGACACTCTTATGTCTTACACACTTACTTCTCGTCTCTCTCTTTCTCTATCTACATATATATA
>NW_021156649.1:0-2084 GCF_002837175.3 Physeter macrocephalus | reverse complement strand
TTCAAGGAGGCATGCGGGCAGCTTTCAAGGCGAGAAAACAAGGCTGGCCTACTAAGGCCGCCATTACCAGGTGGACCCACGGCAGAATCGTCTGTGGTTTCTCATGAGTTCAGGAGGCCTAGCCACACACTGGCTCCTTCCACAGTCGACCTTCCTAGGAAGGGTGTTCTTCCTCAAACGAACTGCCTAAACGACGGAAAGTGCCAGGTCTCCTGGGGTCCGGTGCATCTTCCGAAAGCCTGCAGCTTGACACCAGAGATTGTGCTCTGGTTGCACTTGGACCCCCAAGCTGATTTTCTCCTTGAGGTAGGTTGACTTGAGGTATGAAGTCCTGGACGGAATTGTAAGCAACGTATTCTTCTCAGTACAGCTCCGACAAAGACGGTGAGGCCGACCTGCGTGGAATGCTGCCTCTGCTCCAACCGTGTTCCTGGGGCTCTTGTGGAGCTGAGGACGTCTAGCTGTCCCGAGGACGTGTGCCACATGCGGCCAATCACTCAGCAGACACCCTGGTACTCTGTAGTGTCTACGTGTCTGAATGATGCGCAGCCGGTCCGGGGAGCCGGGGGGTACTCGGTGTCCTTGCACGGAAACGGGTGCTGACGCGAGGGGTCGAGGAGTCCTGAAAAGTGTACTAGAGTTCAAGGAAAGCAGAAGAGCGACTAAGGCCTCATGGAAGCTGCGGCACGCCTACCCTGCTGCGTGGCATACCAGGGCCCTCCTTCGAAGCCAGGGCTCACTTGGGGTTTTCCTTTAGCTAGAGGACAGGATAGGATGAGCTCCCACCCAGAACCTGAGGTACCCGGTGTTTTCGTGAAAGCTTTTTTTCCTGTCACAGCCAAGCCAACAGTGAGTAGAAGCGCGACTAGAAGAGTGATTATCAGGGCGCTTCAGGGCACATGAAAGTTGCTTTCGTCATGGGAAATACAAGGCTGGTCACCTCAGGTCCCGTTTCGAGATTGACACGCAGCAGAAGAATCTTTGGCTTCTAACTGGTGAAAAGAGACCTAGCTACCTACTTGGCTCTTCCCTGATTCAGCGTTTCTGCCCATGGTTTTGTACGTGTAGCGCACTGCCTAGACGAATGGCTGGCTGCCCTAGGCGTCCTTGGGCCCAGTGAATGTACCAAAGGCCTGAAGTGTTACACAGAAACCTGTGCTTTACTGCAAGTGGCAATGCCAGCCGTCCTTCTCCTTGAGATACGGTGATTTCCGCTTTGAGGTCTGCGAAGGACTTCTAAGCAGAGAGGATTTCTCAGTACAGCTCAGACTAGGGCAACGAGGTTCACCTCCATGGCATGCTGCGCCTGCTAGAACCGTGTTCCTGAGGATGGTGGTGAGGTGAGACTAGCTAGCTCTCCCAAGGAAGAGTGCAGTGTGCTACCCTTCAATCGGCCTATCCAGGGGCACCCTGAAGGACTTAGGGACCGAGTGTGGCCCAGCAAGCCTAGGGGTGCCTGGCGGCACAGAGAGTTCTCGTCCTGAAACGGGTGCTGACGCGAGGGGGCTCAGGAGTCTTGAGAAGTTTACTCCCACTGAGGTCATGCGGAAGAGCGACTCAGTCCTCAGGGAACGTGCTGCTCGCCTACCCTTCTGGACACCAAATCGGGGCCCTACGTCTTGGTTAGGGCTCACGTTGAGATTGCCCTTAGCTGTAGAGCAGGGCGGGCTGTGCTCCCACCCACCACCCGGAAGCACCCTCTTCCTTTCGAGGAAACTCGTTTTGTTCCACAGCCACGCCTGCAGTGAGTACAAGTCCAGCATGCACACTGTATTTCAGGTAGCTTCCTGGCCTCATGAAAGGAGCTTGGCAAATGGGATCCCAAGGCTTGCCGCTTTAGACGCCTCTCCAGGTTGACACGCAGCCTAGGGACGTGAGGTTTCTGTCAAGTCAAAGGGACACAAGCTCCCCACTGGGCCTTTCCATGAATCCACTTTTCTACGCAGGAGTCCTGCGTGTAGCCAACTGCCTCAATGAACGAATCCCCTGAGTCGGCCATGGGGTCTGAACTTCTTCCAAATTCCAGCAGTGTTAACCGAAGCACTGTACTTCAGTGGCCGTGGGAGCACTAGTTTGAATTTCTC
>NW_021156647.1:0-2084 GCF_002837175.3 Physeter macrocephalus | reverse complement strand
TCGGCAGGCGGACGCGCAACCACTGCGCCACCAGGGAAGCCCATATCTCCATTATTAAAAAGAAAATCATCTCTCTTACATGCTCTTACCTGGTTTCACTGAGCTTTGTTTCAGTTTAGCAAGATGGCCTTTGTCACGGCAGCCGAGGTAGCTGCTGGATGGAAATGTCCTTGCAAACGGCCAAAGAAGAATTGGGGCGTGTTGACAACCCCAAGGACAGTTGCACTTTCACTCAGAAATCAAGGTTCCATGTTCCTGGTGAAGTGGTCTCTGTGTCGACCCTGTTCCTTTTCGTTGCCAGCGCCAGCCTACCCGGGCAGCCCGCAGCGATGGCACCGGCAGAGCTCCGTTACTGATCCCCGTGATTCAGTGTTTCTGCTCGAGGCGTATTTTAGCACTTTTAACAGATCAGCCCCGTAGTTCAAGGATCAATCGGTATTTCTCCCTGCTGATCCATTTGAATTGTGATATCAAAGATGCAGTAATCCTTCCTTCAGTTGGGAGAACATACCTAAAGCCAGGGTAAGATTTTATTATCACGGTAATGAGCCTTTCACGGGCAGGCGGGGTAGGAGACGCATCAGTTCCTGAACTGACCCAAAGCATCCACACCCGTGAACTTGTCTGAAGCTGCTGCATCAGCAGTCCAGCCAGCCAGGTGTCCGCCTTCCCTGCCTCCTCAGCAAGGACCGCTGTGGGTTCTGAGGGGCAGATGGTCTCTGGAGGATGGTGAGTTGCAGGATTGGCCTGGCCTAAGGGGGATGGACAGGGAGGAGGAGGTAGCAGCCTGCTTTCTGTGATTACCTGTCCTTCGTTCAGAGGAGGGTGGGTGACTGACGAGGAAAGCAAGGCAGTCCGAGGCCTTCCCACATTTTGAGAGGGAATGCAGCATTCTGTGAAAGTCTCTAGTCTCAAAACCATCCACTGTAGGAATTGAAGATGGGGACAAAATTCTGGTGAACAATGTAAAGAAATGAAGTGATTGAATTTCAATCCTCAGTTAAATTTCTACGATGCCCGCTCTTCACTTCACGTGAGTCTTTGACAGCTTTAGAGAAGGTAAAGAAATCGCCAAAGGGGGTCAGTCAGCTCTTTAAAGGATGTGTGTTGGTTTTTATGCAACACCGCTTCCTCCTTACTTCTGTCCTCCCAGCTCCTCTTCTTTCTCAGGATATGTCAGAACCAGTCAGGTGTGAGATGGGGGGCGGGGGTGGGGGGCACACCCTGAAAGAACATTCTCTTCTGGGCCAAGTTCCCTAAGGGTGCTCCACTGAGCGCCAGTTAAGCAGGACGCTAAATTCTTAACCGTATTTTATAAAAACATCGTTTGGTCAAGTCAATTTGGGAAACACTGGGTTAGTGAGGTGAGCTGTCTTCTTCACTGAGAGGCTCTTAGAACCCTCGTTATGCTAATGGGCGTACTTGTGCGCTTTCTGCAAACCTGCTTGGCCTTTGCATGACGAACATGTTGCAGGACAAGTGTCATGAGGAGCACACATTAGGAAGGGCTGTTCTGGCCCAAGGGCTCCGGAGACATTTACTGGATACTTTAGGTGTTTTCCAGTGGGAAAGGACAGACTGCTTAGCTATAATCTCCTACTTCCAGTAAGGAAGAGTAGGGGAGGGCATTCTAGGGTCCCACTAGGCACCTTCCTCAGAAGCCCTGCAGCTCCCCGCATTGGCATGGCCATTGGGCCCCTAGACCTGGTGCAGCCTTCACTTGTGATTTAACACTGAACAGCTGACAGCTCCGTGAGGGAAAGGGAAGAGTGGGTATTTGTCTGTTGTTGTCTGCCCGGGGTCCCTTTCCATGTCCTACCAGCATGCCACGTTCTTTCTAGGGATGACTTAACTCCCTGTGGCCAGCCTTGTGGGGATAAATATGGATGCCTGCTCCCCACCAGGGAAGGTAATGTGGTCCCCGGGCAGATTTCGTGCCAGACCCTTCCTCTTCCTTTTCTGTACATTTAGCATGCATCCTCCAGGTGACCCACTGGATGCTCTCTTCTAGAACTCTGACCCTGGAATGAGTATCAGGGAGAAAAGAAATGATCACAGGTTACGTGGCTCAATGTTCTTCTTCT
>NW_021156646.1:0-2084 GCF_002837175.3 Physeter macrocephalus | reverse complement strand
AGTGAACAGAGGCACAGGTCGTGGTTGCTGCAGTAGCCGTCGTCGAAATCCACGAAGCTGGCGCCACTACCAGGAGAAGGGGAAAATAAGCATTCTAAGCTAAACCGCCGTCGCCGTGAGTGTCTTCGGTGATCCTGGCTTCGTCAGCAGGTTAGGCAAGCAAGTTCTGCTGTCTACACGCCTGTGGTCCGGTGCGTTTGTCGGGACCGTGCGTACCGTGGACGTGCCCTCCGTACAGTGGAGCAGCCCCGAAGCAGCGCAAGCGAGGTGGTTCTTGGAGTCGGTTGTGGAATGACACCGTGTAAGCCAAATAATTTGAAGAGAAGCCATCTCTGCATGGTGAGCAGATTCAGCATAGTGCAAACCGTGCGGGATGTGCGTGGCTTGAACAAATGCCGAGCTCCACCTAGACAGCCAGCTCCACGCATGTCGTCTGTGGGAGCTACCCGTACACACAGCAGTACGGTGTAGTCGCTTGGATGACTGAAAAGCTGAAGTGACGCCTCCGGCATGCACTTTGCGCTTGAAGCGCACGGAAGTTCTCTAGGCAGCTCACTACTGTCCTTACTTCGCAAAGGGTTACGTCCATTCGTTAGAACAGGTAGCGGGAGTATAGCCCGGGCATCCTGGCGACGTACGGCGACGGAAGCGGTTGAATATTGCCTGAAGGTATCACACTCAGTCAGCAGCTGCACAAAACAATAGCCAGCCTACGAGACCCAACGCTGCAGCCTCTATCGGATGCGTCCCAAATATCCGGGAACGAACAGCAGCTTCTCGGGCTCTAAGGGTATGAGCTTATAAAATGCTGAAGAACGGCGCTCTCACTTACATCGGAGGAGCTGTACATATACGGGACTTCGAAATTGCGTGCCTACGGCCCAGTCGGCCCGACAGTTCGCACCGTGCAACTTGCATGGCTCCAGTCAATGAGAGTCTTCTTGAAGAGCATGTGGCGGAAAGGCATTCCTTCTTTTGACTGAAAAGAGGGGAATTAAAATTCAACCGTCTGGTCTCTGTCGGTAGTCAGGGGACGTGGCGGTATCCGATGATTTAGGACCTTCGGGGCTCGGGGCGCGGACAGACCATTTGTGCCGCGAGCTTCTCCGACTCAACTGTGAACAACCTAGTGGGCGTACTCGACTTATGAATTTGAGAAGACGCTTCATGTCCTACTTCAACGCGTCACATGATGAAAGTCAACTGAAGTCATTAGAACAACAGTAGGCTTCCTGCACAGCAAACTACTCTCTGGCAGAAGGCCTTCTGACGTCGCGGCATGCGATCTATGTAGCAGATCCTTCTTTCAGACATGCGCGTTTGCGGCTCATCCGCGTCGGAAAAATCAGCTTCGACGATTCAGTGATGACTCTTCGAAGGGAACTCACCGCTACAGGCTGCGGCATGCTGCCATCACCCATACAGACTATTCTTTTTGGTGTTCTAACTGATGCAAGTATGCAAGTAAATAAATTCCCGTTGTCTCTGTTGTCTCTATCTTTAGTTATCCTTTAACCTTCCTCAGCAGTGCTGTTGGCCAGGGAGACACGCCTCTCCTATGTGACCTTCAACATAACTAATGTGATACTGTTCCGCTCAACACCACGTGTTGCTTGCACTTACGGCGCACAGACTCGGGGCTGCCATTCAGGCACATTTGCCGTGTGTTCTTGGGGCCTCACCCTCGTCAACCGCAGTGCACGTTTACACTATACCAAAGTTCCACTTGTCAAGTGCCACGCCTTCGACCTTTTCCCACCTAATTGCATCAGTCACACGCGTTGGTATTTTCTTCCCTCAAAACATACACATTATAGGCTGTTGACTGTTGGGTAAGTCTACCAGCGCGCTTCCTCAAACTTCAGTTCGTCAGCTGTGCGTTTGAGATGTGAGACGACAGCAACACATGACAGTCTCTGGTAGGTCCAGTAGGGAATAAGAGTGCAAGCACCGAGCTCACCCGGAAATCTTGCTGTATCCGAGAAAATTGCCATTCCGTCACACGTGAAGATGCCTGCGGCTTTGCGTCTTGTCACGAGAGCTTAGCCTCAGTGCACTAACGAATGCGCGGTTACGTATGCGAA
>NW_021156645.1:701-2084 GCF_002837175.3 Physeter macrocephalus | reverse complement strand
AAACCATTTCCTCTAAGATCAGGAGCAAGACAAGGTTGTCCACTCTCACAACTATTATTCAACCTAGTTTTGGAAGTTTTATCCACAGCACTCAGAGAAGAAATAGAAATAAAAGGAATCCAGGGCTTCCCTGGTGGCGCAGTGGTTGAGAGTCTGCCTGCCGATGCAGGGGACACAGGTTCATGCACAGGTCCAGGAAGATCCCACATGCCGCGGAGCGGCTAGGCCCGTGAGCCATGGCCGCTGAGCCTGTGCGTCCAGAGCCTGTGCTCCGCAACAGGAGAGACCACAAAGGTGAGAGGCCCACGTACCGCAAAAAAAAAAAAAAAGAGGAATCCAAATCAGAAAGGAAGAAGTAAAACTGTCACTGTTTGCAGATGACATGATACTATACAAATTGAATCCTAAAGATGCTACCAGAAAACTACTAGAACCAATCAATGAATTTGGTAAAGTGGCAGCATACAAAATTAATGCACAGAAATCTCTGGCATTCCTATACACTAATGGTGAAAATTCTGAAAGAGAAACTAAGGAAACACTCCCATTTACCACTGCAACTAAAAGAATAAAATACCTAAGAGTAAACCTACCTAAGGAGACAAAAGACCTGTATGAAGAAAACTATAAGACACTGATGAAAGAAATTAAAAATGATACAAACAGATGAAGAGATATACCATGCTCTTGGATTGGAAGACTCAACATTGTGAAAATGACTATACTACCCAAAGCAATCTAAAGATTCAATGCAATCCTTATCAAACTACCAATGGCATTTTTCACAGAACTGGAACAAAAAATTTCACAATTTGTATGGAAACACAGAAGACCCTGAATTGCCAAAGCAACCTTGAGAAAGAAAAACGGAGCTGGAGGAATCAGGTGCCTGAACTTCAGACTATACTACAAAGCTACAGTAATCAAGACAGTATGGTATTGTTACAAAAACATAAATTTACATCAATGGGACAGGAGAGAAAGCCCAGAGATAAACCCATACACATATGGTCACCTTATTTTTGATAAAGGAGGCAAGAATATACAATGGAGAAAAGACAGCCTCTTCAGTAAGTGGCGCTGGGAAAACTGGACAGCTCCATGTAAAAGAATGAAATTAGAACACTCCCTAACACCATACACAAAAATAAACTCAAAATGGATTTAAGACCTAAATGTAAGGTCAGACACTACAAAACTCTTAGAGGAAAACATAGGAAGAACACTCTATGACATAAATCACAACAATATCCTTTTTGACTCACCTCCTATAGAAATGGAAATGAAAACAAAAATAAAGCAATGGGACCTAATGAAACTTAAAAGCTTTTGCACAGCAAAGGATACCATAAACAAGACCTAAAGACAACCCTCAGAATGGGA
>NW_021156645.1:0-605 GCF_002837175.3 Physeter macrocephalus | reverse complement strand
TCCTATAGAAATGGAAATAAAAACAAAAATAAACAAATGGGACCTAATGAAACTTAAAAGATTTTGCACAACAAAGGAAACCATAAACAAGATGAAAAGACAACCCTCAGAATGGGAGAAAATATTTGCAAAAGAAGAAACTGACAAAGGATTAATCTCCAAAATTTCTAAGCAGCTCATGCAGCTCAATATCAAAAAAAACAAACAACCCAATCCAAAAATGGGCAGAAGACCTAAACAGACATTTCTCCAAAGAAGATATACAGATTGCCAACAAACACATAAAAGAATGCTCAACATCACTTATCAGTAGAAAAATGCAAATCAAAACTACAATGAGGTATCACCTCACACCGGTCAGAATGGCCATCATCAAAAACTACAAACAATAAATGCTGGAGAGGGTGTGGAGAAAAGGGAACCCTCTTGCACTGTTGGTGGGAATGTAAATTGATACAGCCACTATGGAGAACAGTATGGAGGTTCCTCAAAAAACTAAAAATAGAACTACCATATGACCCTGGAATCCCACTACTGTGCATAGACCCTGAGAAAACCATAATTCAAAAAGAGACATGTACCACAATGTTCTTTGCAGCACTATT
>NW_021156644.1:0-2085 GCF_002837175.3 Physeter macrocephalus | reverse complement strand
AAGACAGTTCCGAGTTCTGGTGCTCCTCTCAAATTCTTCAAGTGTAGCTCCTCACCGCCGACGTCCACCAAGGGAAGAAGCAAAAATATTTGCACTTCAGACGACGGAGAGCCTAGAGACGTCAACAAGTTTCCTCAATCGAGCCAGGAAATATGCTGCGAACCAGCGGACTTTGAAACTTCAACCAGTTCACCGAGTTGCCCGGCTCATGCGGGGACACCTCAAGACCTTCAAGACGAGAACAATATGCCAAGGAATAGCACCTACAAAAACAAAAAGTCCCCTGCTTTGTCACTGTGCCAGTGGAGATGCGTGCCGAGAGGGACTCTCCCTGCGGGAGAAAAAGACTCCTGTGTTGAAGCGACAAGAACCTCTCAAATTCCGCGTGCCCTGCAAACCCGCACAGTCACGCAGCAACGACACACATTTCGCAGGACAGCAACTCCGCAGAACAGCGAAGCCATTGCTGACTTTACGGCAGCAAGTAGAACAGAGAGTATTCATTCCTCCGGGTCCTGCTGTGGGTGTCACAGGAAGTGTGGATGTAAACGTATTTCCTGGTACATGAACAGGGTAGACCGTGATATGGTGCGCAAACCAAACTCTTCGAAACCCTCAGATACAGTTTTCTCACCATCCTCTGAAGACGAGCCCCCAAGGTGCCGCAAGAGATCATGCGGACAAGTTTGTAGCTCTTCGTCGGAGACCCCTCTCCGCGGCGCAACCTTCGTGCCGGCGCGCTGCGGCAGGCGAAGTACGCACACAGATGTAAACGAGGAACCAGGGAGAAAAGTGTGCACAGAGAGAGGACGGAACTCCGACGAAGCGGGAGTTAGAGTGATATCTCAACGCCCACGCACCCGTAACCAGTCAACGTCCCCCACGCGTTACAGACCCTCGCATTACGCTAAAGTTGCCCCCCTAGCTGAAGTACGAGACGCACGTGGACAAGTTACGCTACGCTCGGAGCCACCGCGAGCGCCACGCTGGAGACGGCAAAACATCCTTAGGCTGTCGAATGGCGATTACGTGAGCGTCCTGAAGCGCAGCGACTCTACCTCAGTAACGAAACAGACAGGCTTCAGGAACCGATCGGCTACTGCAGCTTTGACTTTAGAGGCATCTACGTGCTGGTCTTCACCCATTAGCCGCATTGCGTCGGGGATGAGCGAACCGTTCTCAAGGCATGTGTCACTGAGCCGCACTCCCAGGGGGGGAAGCTCGAAATCAGTTTCTCTTCACCCAGGACACACATCGACTTCGTTACTGCGATCCATCAAAGTTCGAGGCGCAGCAGTTGATGGGAGGTTGGCGAGGGTCAGAAGAAGCCAGCACGTGGCAAAGTCAGTGGAGCAACCCAACTTAATGTTTCACCCAAAAAATCGCTGCAACACACCACGGACGGTGGCTACTTCAAATACCATTTCCGTCTACTTTGATAAGGGGGAATTACAGAACGGAACAGCTATTTCCGACGTGTATTCTCCGATTGGCGCACTTACAAAGGACGCTGCAGAGCTCGAGGCTGTTAAAGTGGGATTACTGCGAGCACTTCTTCGCAGACAGTGTAGAGAGGGTCCGAAACCACAGGTTGAGTCGCTCTCGACGCGGAAAGTGAATTTGTCGGATTCTACTGCAGTGGGACAGGCTGACGGCGACATGGTCAGCTCGTCCGAAAACACCGCCGTCAAAGGTGAAAGCAAAAGTTGCGCTCCAACGCCAAGGAGCGGGTCATGCGAAACAGCCCCGACGTTGTCGATAATGGGTAAACTTAAGCATGTGGAAAGCAACACCTGTGGAACAGGTGCCGCCGACAGAAGAACCTCTGTTACAAAATTCGTGCGCAACCTCTGTCAGCCGGGAGAAACAACCTATCGTCTGGATGGAAAGGCCCATGCAGGGGAGCGTTGCAGTCACACAAGGGTTGGGCTAGATGTTGCTTTCAATGGAAGGAACTCCACAGGCAACCAGTGCGCCCCGTCCGAAAAGATGGAGCGGGATAAGCTGCGGTCGGGGAGAGCATCCGTCCTTCCAACTTCGACAAGGAGAGCGCAGCAACGCAGATATATCGTTCGCTGCGGATCA
>NW_021156643.1:1692-2085 GCF_002837175.3 Physeter macrocephalus | reverse complement strand
CGCGTGAAAAGAGTCATAAGCTTCTAGATTGTCTCTTCTACGTAGTCGGGGAAGAGACTCTAATAACCATAACTTGGACTAAGAGCATCGTCTTTCACCCACGTGTTTCTTGGTGAAGCGCAAGAAGCATCACGTAGTTTATCAGCCTATGTGCAACTTACGCTGCCAGCAAGGATGGAGGGACAGTCGTAGGGCTTTGGCAATGCTACATACGGACCTTCTGCCGGGTCCACTTCTTTATTGTAGGCCTTAGTACACTAACATACGAAATCGACACTTTCACTGATGTCTAGAATCCTAGTCATGCTTTAGCACCGTTCGCACGAGAGCTGAGTCCTGCAACTCTGGATTCTGGAGGCAGTACGCGACGAAACATCGTGTGTTCATTGGAAA
>NW_021156643.1:0-202 GCF_002837175.3 Physeter macrocephalus | reverse complement strand
CTAGTGGTCTTGCTCATGTGCAGCTGCTTTGAAACGTGCGTCGCTGCTGCCCGCTGCTGTTGCTGGCGCTGCTGTGCTGGCGCTGCTGTGCTGGTGATGCTATGACTGTGTGACTGCAAGAGCTGTTCGATAGTGTCTTGAGAGCTCAGGAGGCAAATCTGCTCCTAGATCTGCTACAAGACGAAGAACAATCACCAGTGGG
>NW_021156642.1:0-2085 GCF_002837175.3 Physeter macrocephalus | reverse complement strand
CATCCTGGAGAGGATTGTTCTCTGTGAAGGTGGAGCTGGGGCTGGGTGGGAGCAGGCCACCCCTCGCTCCTCCCAGGTAAGAGAACAGGGTGAAATGAAAACATTTAAAGATGTTTGAGACAGCTTCCATGACATTTGTAATTGTTGGTGTTTCTTCTTGCTGATTGAATCCTAACTGCCCTGTCCCATCCTTTCCACACCAGCTCACACCCCAGACAACAGCTTCCTGGGGTTCGTGGTCGAGCAACACCTGAACTCCAGCGATATCCACCACATTAACGAAATCAAGAGGCAGAACCAGTCCCTTGTGTACGGCAAAGTGGATAGCTTCTGGAAGGTGAGTCAGTCTGTGCGTGCCTCTCGCTCTGAAAAGAAGCTTGTTGCGTAATTTAATTTAACTTTGATCTGGGGAGTAATCAAGCCAAGTGCCCACAGCTTGGCAGGGTCTGCTTAGCAGTGAAAAAGGACATGCAGAGATTTGGGCTGATCGGCGTTTGGGGGTCTAATAAAGGCCGTATGTACCTGCTCATCTGTCCAGTGACTGCACAGCAGTGCCCCTCACTCTTTGCATTCTGGAAGTGATGCATTCCGGCTCCTTTCCCATCCTCTGCTTACTTCCAGAAGCCAGGGCCTCACAGGGGCTGGATACCTTTCTGGAGCAAAGCATTGCACAAGGAGACCCTTTGCCAAGTGACTCATTTCCTCTGCCCTCTGTGAAATGATTTGTAAAGGGAGGCAGCTCCCTTTGCCTGGGGAGGGCAGTGGCCCTTGCATCCTCTTGGCTGTGATCAGTACTCCACTACGTGGGAAAGGGAGATGCCTGCCTGGGTTGACCACAGGCAGTTTACATGGGGACATCTTGGTTGAAACAACATTCTTGGCCACAGGCTGAGCCAGGTTTTCCAAGAACACTGGACTGTTGGGCCCTGGAGTGCCCCTTGGTCCTCCTGGGTTATTTATTTCCAGGCCCCATCTGGGGAAGGTATGAGAGAAGAGGAACCGGATTGGGGCCTGACCTGTTGACATGGCATGCAAGTCTTTTTATAAGGAAAGTCCGCCTTAGTATGCAAATTTTGCAGTATTTCGGAGGACGTGTTTGTACAAGATGGAACAGTCTCCAGGACTTCGAAAACGTGCCTCTTCCTAAACATAAAAGTTAATCACTTTCTGGAATGCTCAGGAACTGTGCTCTCCTGTCACCCTGCCTCCCTTACTTAGGAAGTTAGAAATCTGATCCCTGAGAGAGCACACATGATGTGCAGGTGAAGGATTCCCTGTTCTTGGTTTTCTGACCCCGTGTTCAGAAAAGGGAAAACATTGCCACCCCCTTTGCAGTTCTAAAATGCTAACTATGTGGAAGGGACAACACATCAGCCTATTTCCAGGGAAACTGATTTATTTCCAGGGAAGCTGATTTACTTCCAGATAACTGTCTTTGCTATAAACAGCTAGACTCCTGTCTTAGTTTAGTACAGTTGTTCTCCACTGGGGACAGTTTTGGCAGGGGGACATTTGGCAATGTCTAGGGACAATTTTGGATGTCATGATCGAGGGTAGGGACCCTGGCATCTACTGGGTAGAGGTAGGGATGCTGCTAAACATCTAACAGTGCACAGGCCAGCCCCACAGCAGAGAATTATCTGGCACAAAATATCAGTAGTGCTAAGCCTGAGAAACTAGGGCTGGTTAATAAGATTTATTTCCTAATATATTATTCCACATTTTCTCCTCTCAAGTAGAATAAAATCAGTTGAGATTATAAATGGTTATTTAAGATGTTCCCATGAATTTATATCTTTGCTTCCTTTGTGTCAAAATCAGCCCCGTGTGAACAGAGCATTTTTCAGCTGACATTCAGGTGAACTTGTGTTGAAAAGGGCACATTGGATGTTCTCATTCTCAGCTCCGTTGTAAAGAGAATGGATCATGGCGCTGGTTTTAGGAAGACTTGGGCTCTTAAAAAAAAAAATTGTAACTCCCTTCTCCCTCCTGTACCTGTTCAAAAAAACTAGTTTGCATTGTCCCCATGGACTTGACCTTGAAATGATACACTTCTGTTTTGGACCCAAGTGCAGCTTCTTCCTA
>NW_021156641.1:1493-2085 GCF_002837175.3 Physeter macrocephalus | reverse complement strand
CGAGTTCCCCGGTGTGCAGGTCTTGCTGTGGTCGTGACGGTTAGACCTCGTTCAACACCACCTCAGGGAAGCTTTCCACGTCCTGCTTATCTCTCCCTATATTCCTATGTCAGTGGTGAAACACTACAGCCCAATTCTTAGGAGGACAAAACCTCGGGTGTCTCTTGCATAGTATATTGGCACGCCTGCATGTACGTGTACTGCCCGTATACGCGTTCGTTACGTAGTATCGGTCCTGAGGGTCAACCCTGATGCGTGTCTGGTGGGTAGAAAATCTGTGCGTAATTCCACACGGGTGTTGCCCGATAACTGCGTATTTCCGTACTCTCGTGTTCACCGACCGAATTTACATGCCAAATAACTCGGTTTCTCGCGTGGTGTGCAACAGAGCAATGGCCGTGGTGGGTGTCCGCACGACCGCTGGATAGCTTCGACCGGTTTGGTTGATGCGTGGTACGTGGGTCACTTTCGTGGGCTCCACTTATTTTATGCGCCTTAAACTTGGTAAAACGGATTGTAACATCGTTACGTTAAAAATATTTCCCGATACAGGTGGGAGTAGTTCGTCCGCGCCGTTGCAGTATGAAGGGGG
>NW_021156641.1:0-320 GCF_002837175.3 Physeter macrocephalus | reverse complement strand
TTGCAGGTACACTGTCGTAGTGACTCAATAGAAGCTCTCTGTGATTCGACACACAAATGGGGGCTAACTTCTCCCACATGCAAGAGTATAGGTGTTGACTCCTGTGACGTGCGTCCAACAAGAAAGTAGAGTACGAGAGGTGTGGAGACGTAGTTGCTGCTGAGTTGGAGGAAGGTGCAACCATAGTTAAATGGTGGACATTTATACGAGAAGCGACAACAGCGTACGTATCGTATCAGGAGTCTGTTCACCCTCTTACAGAAAAAGAAATGTCATGCGACGCTAAACTACGCAGGTGCATCTTGGTGCCACCCAGGTGG
>NW_021156640.1:1636-2086 GCF_002837175.3 Physeter macrocephalus | reverse complement strand
GAACAAGACAAGGTTGCCCACTCTCACCACTATTATTAAACACACTTTTGGAATTCTTAGCTACAGCAACCAGAAAAGAAAAAGAAATAAATGAATCCAAATCAGAAAGAAGTTAAGCTCTCACTGTTTGCAGATGACATGATACTACACATAGAGAATCCTAAAGATGTTACCAGAAAACTACTAGAGTGAATCAATGAATGTGGTAAGGTTTCAGCATACAAAATTAATATACAGATATCTCTTTCATTCCTATACACTAAAGATGAAAAATCTGAAAGAGAAATTAAGGAAACACTCCCATTTACCACTGCAACAAAAAGAATAAAACACCTGGGAATAAACCTACCTAAGGAGACAAAAGACGTTTACTCAACAAACTATAAGACACTGAGGAAAGAAATCAAAGATGACACAAACAGATAGAGAGATATACCATGCTCTTGGATT
>NW_021156640.1:0-1279 GCF_002837175.3 Physeter macrocephalus | reverse complement strand
AGACCAGACACTATAAAACTCTTAGAGAAAAACATAGGCAGAACACTCTATGACATCAATCACAGCAAGATCCTTTTTGATCCACCTCCTAGAGAAATGGAAATAAAAACAAAAACAAACAAATGAGACTTGAAAGCTTTTGCACAGCAAAGGAAAATGAAAACAAGACGAAAAGACAACCCTCAGAATGGGAGAAAATATTTGCCAATGAAGCAACTGACAAAGGATTAATCTCCAAACTTTACAAGCAGCCCATGCAGATCAATATCAAGAAAACAAACAACCCAATCCATAAATGAGCAGAAGACCTAAATAGACATTTCTCCAAAGAAGATTTACAGATTGCCAGCAAACACATGAAAGAATGCTCAACATCACTGATCATCAGAGAAATGCAAATCAAAATTACAATGAGGTATCACCACACACAGGTAAGAATGGCCATCAATAAAAAAATCTAGAAACAATAAAGGCTGCAGAGGTGTGGAGAAAAGAGAATCCTCTTGCCCCGTTAGTGGGAGTGTCAATTGATACAGCCACTATCGACAACAGTATGGAGGTTCCTTAAAAACCTAAAAATAGAACTACCATGACACAGCAATCCCACTACTAGGAATATACATAGAGAAAACCATAATTCAAAAAGTGTCATGTTCGACAATGTTCATTGCAGCTCTATTTGCAATAGCCAGCACATGGAAGCAATCTAAGTGTCCAACAACTGATGAATGGATAAAGAAGATGTTGCACATCTTCAATATAAAATGGAATATTACTCAGCCATAAAAAGAAATGAAATTGAGTTATTTGTACTGAGGTGGATGACCTAGAGTCTGTCATACAGAGGGAAGTAAATCAGAAAGAGAAAAACAAATACTGTATGCTAACACACATATATGGAATCTAAAAAAAAATGGTTGGGAAGAACCTAGGGGCAGGACAGGAATAAAGATGCAGACATAGAGAATGGACTTGAGGACATGGGGAGGGGGAAGGGTAAGCTGGGATGAAGTGAGAGAGTGGCATGGACTTATATATACTACCAAATGTAAAATAGATAGCTAGTAGAAAACAGCTGCATACCACAGGGAGATCAGCTCAGTGCTTTGTGACCATTTAGATGGGTGGGATAGCAGAAACTAACACACCATTGTAAAGCAATTATAGTCCAATAAAGATGACAAATAAATAAATAAATAATTTGTGCCCCCCCCAAAGTTAAATATTTTTTAAATAAATAAATAAAAGAGAGCAGACAATAACATGGTAACTCTAAACC
>NW_021156639.1:1497-2086 GCF_002837175.3 Physeter macrocephalus | reverse complement strand
ACGAACGGGCTTACGTGGCATGTTTCTGCTGGCACTATAAGGCGACTTGTTGCGCTGAAAGTGTACCTGTTGACCCTCATTTGACTTACGCTACTTTCGGGCGGCCAGCGAGAGTCTGAAAAAGCAGGTAGCGCAACTGAGTTGGAAAAACTTTCAGGGCAATTCTCCACAATGAACCACGAGCAAAGCGGACACCTGTAATGACACACTAAATCCGCTAGTTTGGTGCAGGTAAATACTCCAGTTGAGGACCTCACGGCCTCCATGTGGGGTGAGTGATTACTTTGCCAAACGCGTCTTCATAAGCCGTCTGCAAGGTGGAAAATCAGCACAGCAGCTTAATCGGGAAACCGTACACGGTCAAGTTCTACTTGTATACATGCTTTTCTGGGGGGGGATCTTCTGCGTCGTATCAAGCCTCAACTGGGGCTGACCTTAGCTGAGAGACGCGAACCGGTTCGATGTGATAGCCCACAATTGTTTTTTTACATATGTATAGAAGTGTACAGAGCTCTGTACAGATGCACGCACTCGGTGCGGCAGAAAAGTGCATCTACCGGTACTTATGCATTGTTATCCACGCATATGG
>NW_021156639.1:0-264 GCF_002837175.3 Physeter macrocephalus | reverse complement strand
TACCTGAAAGAAGCAGCAGCACCACATATTAACGTAATAGAGAGGGAAAGGTGACAAGTACCACGCGTCAAAGTGGTAGAAGGCAGAAGTAAGAGAGGCAGACGCGCACCCCTGAATGCAGCGACGACAAATAAAGCCAAACTAGGAACCGAAATAAATTCCAAGCCGCAGCAGGGGAGCGACTCAGGCGCCTCCAACTACCAAGCAGGAACGGGTTGGACGAACAGTCAAAACAGCAGTTCCACATTATCCCCCCCCACGATG
>NW_021156638.1:0-2086 GCF_002837175.3 Physeter macrocephalus | reverse complement strand
AGGGCGTGTGTTCTCTCCCATGCGTGTTAACAGCCGTGGTTGGAAAGGCGAGCTCTCCTCCGTGTGAGCCCCTGCAGTGGCCACACACTGCAAGCCACGGCCTTCTCTTCCCGCATACAACGAAAAGCTTCCAAAAGGGAACCTGAAGTCCTAGGTGCCATGTCAGCAGCACAGACTTTCTATCTCCTTCTCTTACTAGGAGAGGATAAGCAGCTCTGGCTTATGATCCGTGCAAAGAGGTCTTTCGTCAATTTTTCGCCAACTGGCGTACTTAGTCCGACGTGATGGTGAACGACCCAAAGTGCACTCAAGCAAACCGGAGGTCAAAGGGATTTCCTCGGCACAGTGAGACGTGTGTCTCGCCTGAGCAATGCAGACAAGTGTTTTCTGTCTCTCAGAGTCCAGGACCCTGCCCTACACCCCTTCCTTCGAAGGAGGTCATATTCCAAGAGTGCTGGGTACGAAATGGCTTGCCGTAGGCCCCAGGAATATTGCACTCGCTCGGGGATCTTCGAGTTCTGCCTGAGCTCCTTGTGCCCCAGCGGCGAGCAAGTACGGCTTCTCTCTCTGGAGAGAAAAGCTTGTTTCCATGGAGGACATGTATGGGATATTGGAGAGCCAGGTGTAAGAAGGCTCACTCACGCGTCCACTGCAGCGGTGGGCTGTATGTATCCACGAGGAGTAGGTAGTGGTTGGGCATTTCAGAGCCGTGCAAATAAGCCTTTCTCCAGTTGCATCCACAAGGCCAGTTGTTGTGGATTCCAGATCCACGAGGGTTGAATGCCTTTCCCCGGGCCTGGAAAGAGAACCTGGTCTCTGTAATGTCCGTGGGTGTGTTTCGGCAGCTTATGGGAAATATCGGACAGGTACGTGGTTCCTGGGCTATGGAACTCACCTCGGGTGTCCACGTGGGGAAGGATTTATCTCAGGGGCGTGGAACTGTGAGGACGTATGGGCGTGTTCATGTGTCTGCTGAACACTGGAGACTAGTGGATTGTACAAGCGATGGGCCTTCTCATCGTGCAAAGAACGCAGAGCTGCCCAAAAGAACCAGAAATTCAAACGACCGTCATAGCTGCCCAGGCTCCCTTATCAGGGCTTGTTTGGTGCATGCAAGGCTGACGGGCCTCAGGAGGCGTGGAGAGACGTGGTCTCTAAGTGAGAAGCCCCGGGAACTGGATGTGCTATTGGGTAGGGATCTAACCCGCAGTGATCTCAGTCACCGTGCGGGGCAGGAGTTTTCAGACGGCCGAGTGAAACCGGCCTTTCCGCCTAGGTTTGCAGCCACTGATTTCTCACCGTAAGATGCTACTACCCTTCCGTGATTTGTTCCTGGCGGAGAAGATGTATGTGAAGGGCGGTGTATGAAGCGTGGTGATTCACATTCCTGTAACTGGGCTCTTTCGAGTCCCTCGAGAGCGCCGCCCGAGGCACTGTGTGCCAAAGGCGAAGTGGCGGCACTCGCACTAGTTCAGGGAAGGAGAGTCTCGTTTCTTCCAGAGTTTCTATATCCGTTTCCCCCTCTCTGGATCAACAAAGACTTATTCCCTCTGTTCCGGAAAGGTAAGGAACATGGAACATGTCCCTGGGTGCAGGAGGAGAGTGTTGTACCATTGTTCATAGACTTGCTCCTAGTAAGCCTTTCTCGAGTTTCATGGGAAATCTTATTTGTTTTCATCTCCAAATAATTGGGGATCCACTGGACGACCTGCATCCCTTGTCTCTTCCTCATCACCGTATGTATACATTTCCCACAGGCAAGGTGCAAGTCCACGGTGCTGTGTGCCATGCGGGAAAGTTCAGCCAGCCACCCTACTGCCGCCCTGAGTGTCTTATTCCTCAGCCTATTCACACTACGTTCTTTACAAAGGACTCTGGGGTGTTCCTGGAAATGGACTTGAACCGCCAATAAACAGATCCTCTTCATCCCTCTTAGAATGTGAAGTTTCCCTCAGTATCCTGAAACACTAGGAACCAAGCTAGCCACACCAGGTTTGTCTCACAGGGTTTAGGATTCTAAAGGTAAGCTATATATTGCCCTTTGACACGCGGAACGCTGTGGTTCGTAAACTTGGAGAGCTGATAT
>NW_021156637.1:1545-2086 GCF_002837175.3 Physeter macrocephalus | reverse complement strand
AGCCACAATATATGTGTATATTCATATGTGTAATACGTACCGTAGGGGCGGAACAACAGGAGCCCCACGAGAAAGGGCGTTGCTAGTAGTCGTCTTCGTTTTCGCCTGCTATTCCCTGCCCTCTGGCTGTGTCTTTCTGCTTCATTGTCAGCCTGTAATCTTCTTCTTCTTTTTTCTCTCCCTTCCTTCTCCTCTTGGGGGGAGCAGACCCTGCTACAGCGAGCTCTGCAGCGAGCACGGGAGCAGCATCGACGGCGTCTGAAGCGGCGGCTGCAAGCGGGGGCGCGGCCCGCAGCGGCAGGGGAAACTTCAGAGGGAAAGTATTTCTTGTCTGGTAGACCAGACGGAGATAATTTCTGTGCAGTCGGCCGACCGCCACACCCGGATGCATGCAGGAGAGGGCCAGAACTACGGGGGGCACACATCGCACGGGTCCTCGACGGCTTTGTGCCTCGGGCCTTTCACCAGCACACCTTCCTCAAGTACGTTGCTACACAGGCGCCCCCCCTGATTATAAAAGTCTAGGTAGGCGGGTTGACAG
>NW_021156637.1:0-270 GCF_002837175.3 Physeter macrocephalus | reverse complement strand
TATATATATAAATCTCTATATATAATTGCTAGTGCAGAGCTGGGTGGTACTACTGTACAGGTCTCCTCTGTAGGTGTGTAGATACGTGCGTCTACACACACACATACACACTCATACGCATACGCATGTGAGCGTGTTGTTTGTTCCTGGATGTCGCTCCATGTTTCTCTTCACATTTTGAGAAAGGAAACAGCCCGTCTACAACCCCATGCAGTGCTACAGCGTCATTACCCGTTGTGGCGGACACTCCGGCGCTGCTTGCACTTCACG
>NW_021156636.1:1771-2086 GCF_002837175.3 Physeter macrocephalus | reverse complement strand
TGTGAGATTTTCTCTGTATAGCTTTGCTTTCACCATTTGTCCTAGGGTTCTGACTCAACCGTTTTTTTTAAGTAAAATTATTCTTCTTAATAATTATTTTTTATTTTAATAACTTTACTTTATCTTACTTTATTTTATATTCTTTCTTTCTTTCTTCCTTCCTTCCTTTCTTCCTCCCTTCCTTCCTCCCTTCCTTCCTACCTTCCTTCCCCCCTTTCTTCATTTCTTCCTTCCTTCCTTCCTTGCTTCCTTCCTTCCTTCCTTCCTTCCTTTCTTGCTTCCTTCCTTCCTTCATTTCTTCCTTCCTTCCTTTCT
>NW_021156636.1:0-237 GCF_002837175.3 Physeter macrocephalus | reverse complement strand
ACAAGGGAATCCCCATAAGGTTAACAGCTGATCTTTGAGAAGAAACTCTGCAAACCAGAAGGGAGTGGCAGGACATATTTAAAGTGATGAAGGAGAAAAACCTACAACCAAGATTACTCTACCCAGCAAGGGTCTCCTTCAGATTTGATGGAGAAATTAAAACCTTTACCGACAAGCAAAAGCTGAGGGAGTTCAGCACCACCAAACCAGCTTTACAGCAAATGCTAAAGGACCTTC
>NW_021156634.1:1399-2087 GCF_002837175.3 Physeter macrocephalus | reverse complement strand
AGGAGGCTACGACGTCGACCTGAGTGAAATCTTATGCACCTAAGAGCAGAACCTCTTGAGTCGTACTACGAGCAATGTTGCAATAAAGTAGGTCTTTTATTTGTAAGGATATGACACTGTACGGTTTCAGCAAAACATGAAGTCGAATTCGTGGAAACGGGAGGGAAACGTGTTTTACATGAACAGTATTGTAGTCGGTGTCTGCGTACGCCCTCATCAAGACGTTTCTCCCAATCCATGCCATGCTTTCTGTGGGCTTTTCTTACGCCTCGTTGTATTTCCGTTGTGTTGTCAAACAGGTCGCACGATAAAAACAAGCCTGCTCTGTCCAGTACTTTTGATACTTGCATACGTGGGCCTCCGTTTAGTCGCAGATGGACTGCCCGCAATTAGAAGATGGCAGCATTCGAGTTTGGCGGTTCGTACGGTCTGTTTGTTGACAGGTAATTCCGGCCGGTAAAATATTTTTATTGCTATGAGAGCTGTACACTTCTGCTCGCACAGTGTCCTAGCGGGCGTGCCTACGGGCAATTCGAAGCACATATGAAGAGGTACCTCCATTCTACGAAGCTCATACGAAAACGTGGCGCAAGCTTGCGTGTTCGCCACACCTGTCGGCAGGCAGGTTCAGGCCTCGGAGGTCAAGTACAGCATCTACTTACAAGCGCCAGGTACGACGCAGCTGCAA
>NW_021156634.1:0-1296 GCF_002837175.3 Physeter macrocephalus | reverse complement strand
AGCCTTCACTAAGCCTCGCAACCTCATAAAATGACTAAACAAGCGGCCACCTATACGTATATCCCGGCCGCCTGTCCAGGAATCTTGGAATCTCCACGCTGTTCTTCATAAAATGTCAGAAGTACTCTATGGCGCTTTCGGTGCCCCAAGAGCAAAGACGCATAGCGTGAACTGCGCATCCACTGTCCAGTGTTACCTAAATGCCCACGAACAGGCCAAGGCCGGATGGATTCATATCTCTCAGCCTATCTACAGGCACTCTGGCGTTGCAGTTGGACATTTGCAACCATTAGAGACGAATGTGGGGCAAAACCACACCACGTGTATCAAGACTCGTACAGTGCAGCAGGGCTGCCTCATCCGGTAGTGTCCACCATTCAGATATAGAGCGATATCTATTGTCGATAGATACAGTATGCCCGTGTAATTGGTTCCATGTCACAGAACGTTATGGTGAAGACGATCTTCCGCGACACCTTTTCGCTCATGAGCCCTCCAGAGGAAGGTGCACTCATTGTGAATAGTCTCCTGAAATACATCAATCGTTGCCCCTTCAGAGTAAGGAGCCACACCACCTGCTGTCGTTCGGGGCTGGGATACAACAGTGTGCTAGGCGTTACACCGTCTGGATCTGTCACTTCTTGCAACACGCCATCCGCTCAGCGAATAACGTGTCTCGCTTCAGCGCCTGCCTTCCACATGAGGCTGTGTCTCGGCCGCCTCTGGGCGGCCATTTTTGCCTGCAAATTCAAATAGAATTATTATGCTTCAGGCATGGATGCGCTGATATCGTACCAATTAAGGACTGTGTAACTTCTAGTCTTGCAAGCGACACGCGGAAAACTGCTGGCGTTGGTGCGCTTCTGCCAGCAAGAAGTAGCTGACAAAGTCGGCCGCTGCCGTCCGCCTTTCACCGAGTTCCGCTGTTGTGCTTCATTGCACTCGTTGAAGTTCCCTCAAGTCAGCTGGTCAAATCTCATCGAAGACCGCAGGTACGTCCTCGACTTCCCTGAGGCTCTGACGTGCTGCGTTTTGGTTGGAGCCAAGAAACGACTAAAGAAATCCTTTGTACTTTGGTGGGGGAGCACTTCTCCACTTACTCGGGAGGGCTCCAGTTCTAAAGCTGCTGTTACCTCCACGATTCGCACGTGACATTTTTCTAGTAGACACCCGTGTCTGGGACGCAGCCTGGAACCGCGCTCTCCACCACGAGGGAGGCAGGCGACGCTAGACAAGGTATTGTATCTTAGGTAAGCGGGTCCCGTGCAGAGCGGCAAACTCGTGAGCGCTACCGAC
>NW_021156632.1:1653-2087 GCF_002837175.3 Physeter macrocephalus | reverse complement strand
TTGTACCATTCCTGCACCACACGAGAGCTGCGGTGGGAACACCCACGCGTTTACATGCGTGCGAGCGAAAACTACAGGGGAAGTTGTCTACACTTGGATTCACACTGAACGCGGACCTGGACGTGTATAGATAGAGGACGACGTCCGCATTCCTTGACAAGTTCCTTAAGAAGACTATTATTCCCGTTCCCAGACAGGAGGACGGCGGAAATGCCAGTATACTGTCTCCGTTAATATCCTCACGACATCGTTTATACGTGGGGATAACGGCAAGGAAGTTCTGCTTTGCTAGAGAAGCACTGGTAAAACTTCTGTTGCAATTGGGAATGCAAAGATCAAGCTCTGCTATCACTTTGTTTCTCACTAGGGAGGTGTTGCTGTTTTTTACTACACACGCCGTGCAATATAGTAGTAGACTCTGGGGCGTTGTTCCT
>NW_021156632.1:0-208 GCF_002837175.3 Physeter macrocephalus | reverse complement strand
CATTCGTATTATCCACGTTGCCGCTACTAATGCTACTCTTAGCTGTTACAGCCATTAGTACCACTAGTAGTGCTGCAAATACTGTCTATTAGTAGGTGCCTCGCCAAGTACTGCTAATTTGAATAAGTGGGTGCAGTTGCTGCTCTTCCGGAGACACCCCCGCTGCTTTAAGTCGCCATCGAACACCTGTGGGCTCTTCCCCTCAGAG
>NW_021156631.1:1479-2087 GCF_002837175.3 Physeter macrocephalus | reverse complement strand
TGCACCCGTCAAGCCTCACACACATGTGACGAGGAACCTGTCCACGTCACCAGCAGCAGCTCAGCAGCCGCAGCCCGCTCCGAGCGAAACAGCGTATTTCCCCAGTGGTTGCAATAAGAGAAGCGATGGCAATCAGCAGCAAGAACAGCACAACCGGGAAAGCAGATATTGCTGGGGTGGCATCCACACGTGAAAATAGTGAACACACACGCAGCGCATACAACACGCGACACGCATCTGCACTTAAAGGAAGCAGGGTCTGAAGCAAAGGCGGTCACAAAGTAGATATTCCTCCACAGAACTCCCAGAGCAGAAATACGCATAATAAAAATCCAAACATGCGTCACTGTCCATAAGGAGCTAGGCTGTGCATAAACACATGTATGTCTCAGCACACGTATGTGTACCCAGTAATTTCCAATCCGAGAGAACATAATCCGTAATTTCGGCATTCTGTGGCTACATCCAAAATGTGTGCATCCGTCGCGAATCGCTCCACAGCAGTAACAAACAGGGAAAGCTTCGTCTCAGCAAAGCTGCTCATCGTTGTGTGACTTCCTCTGTGCGTAATCGGTTGCCAGCGTCTGCTGTGGTACACCAGAGAGTAA
>NW_021156631.1:0-215 GCF_002837175.3 Physeter macrocephalus | reverse complement strand
TGTGTGACCTCCAGAAAGTAGTGGAAAGCGGTACCTGGTTTTTGTACCCAGGTGTCGCCAACTAATTGTCTGCATCCACATCATCTTCCATAGTGCGTCCCCTCTGTTTCTACTCGTGTTCATGTACCAAGTTGCTCGTCTACAGCTACGCATATACGAACTTCTGCTGTCGCAGAAGATTGTGGAAGCACGTATTCCTGTCCCAGCGAACCACT
>NW_021156630.1:1831-2087 GCF_002837175.3 Physeter macrocephalus | reverse complement strand
GGCCATATACAAACGTCCTATGTAGCTGAGCTCTCATGAAACTGCCCTATGCCGCTTCGTGGACAAGTCCACTGCATTTCCTCCTCGAGAGGGCGACAAGCATAAAAGGCCAACGCAACATGTGTATTCATTGGTTAGCCATGATCGCAAGTCAGCATGACGAGTGAATAAAACAGCGCACTAGCGCGAGCATTTTCTGCAGCCGTTCGTTGGTGCCCACTGTTACTCCACAAGTCAAGGAGTGAATATGCCTATC
>NW_021156630.1:0-713 GCF_002837175.3 Physeter macrocephalus | reverse complement strand
ACGAAGACTACTTACGCGTGAACAGCTCGGAACTGCAGCGGAAAGACCGAAATTTGTCGAAGCCCCCTGGAGGCGATTGGCTACAAAGTCTGTTAAGACTCTCTATAAAAACCTGTCTGCATATTTCCATTGAAAGCGGGCAGCTACACACATCCGTTCCGAACATTTTGAAAAATAACAACCGAAGAGTACTCCCTTAGCACGCCCTTGTAGCACGAGAGAGTGCACATCACTAGTTCACACCTCGGCAAAAGGGTCACGCAGAGCAGATAGAAGAAAGGTGGAAGCAGGAGAGAAGCGCGGGCTGTATCCATCAACCGCTTACGAGTCCTTCACTGCGTTACCTCATCTCGCCCCTTACTAAACAAGGTCTTATGCAATAAAAGGTGGAAGATTATATTAGGGATTTGTTACGAAACTCCCCTACAATATGGAACACATTCATCTAGCACCTTGTACTCCTTTATGAGGGAGTTTTTCCTTTTTGTTTCTTCTGTCTTTAGGTACTGCCTTGAACGCGTGTGTGCATTGCTTGTTTAGGCACGATACAGCTACGTCGAATGCTCAACTTAGTCATTAGACCGCGTAACTCTTCCAATGCAGTATTTTGTCGGCGGTCCTTGTAAGTCCGTGTGACTTGTGTTCTACAAAAAGGAAAGTGCGTTTTCACAAATTCAAATAATATCTCAGGATCGTTATCCATGCGGAGTGTT
>NW_021156629.1:0-2087 GCF_002837175.3 Physeter macrocephalus | reverse complement strand
CTCTCCGTTGTGAACTGTTCACGCATATGGAGCTGCCTTGTCACTTCTTCCGTTTAGCTGTAGGGTATGCTGCTTACCTCAAAACGAAGGAGGAAACCGTGCTTCGACCATTCAGCAGGACTGAGGACGCCAACCAGATGCCACACGAGGCTGCACTGTGCACAGGTGGGTTTCTTGCTTCATGTCTTACACGTAAGCTCTTCCAGAAGAGGACGACAGGATCTGAGGAGCAGGATTTTCTTATGTTATTGTCAACTGCGTTTAGTAGACCGATCTGCAGACAGTGTGCTATTTTTTCCTTGAACTGGACCGTACACTGTAATGGACGGAGAATTAAATGTTTTCTCACTATTTTCCTTTCCTTCTGCATTCTTCGTACAGGTTATGCAAGTTCACCGTATATGAAGTGCTCCACAAAGTCAGCTACAGGGCTCTCGGTATAAGTTTACAAAATCAAGTGCTGGTCATCACGAAATAAGCGAGCGGTTTCCCGACTACGTGCTAGAGCAACAGGGTACACGGATGTTTGTGCAAGACTGTGAAACTGGCTTCTTCAAAGTTTCGGCTGCCCACGCGCATACATATAGTCTGTAAAGCTATGGGCAACAGTAATGCGTGCTATTATCTGCCTGTTTCCACAATAAAACGTACGCTTTCCTGCATAAGAGGGCGCCGAAAACTTCATCGGGTCAGAGAAGACGTGAACTACTAGCAGTTTCACTCTGACAGGCACCAGCGCAGTGTAACCTACTAAATAATCTGTTTCTTGGGAGCTCTCATGTCGAGCAGCATCCTATCAATACACAGAAGAAGTGACACGTTCATACCAGCAATACCCGCCACAAAGTACGACTGGTTAGGTTTGTTTTACAGACCGGGAAGCGTTAGTCTACCCGCGAAAGCAGCCATCCATATCACGCCACTACCTCCTCTCAAGGAGGCTCACAGTCGAAAACCGACTACAGGGAAAGGAAAGTCTTTGGAAATCTACAATGATTCTGTAGATTGTCCCTGAGGATCAAAAGAAGGGAGACGAAGTGGTTCTCATGCAGTATCACTCCACAGGTGTGCTCAGGCGCAACGCAGCCAAACGTGAAACCGTGAAGAATTCCAGTAGTGGATCACAGTACACGTGGCACAAGTGACGCTGCTTCCCCGCACGGTAACTGTTCGATGTTCAGCGGCGACTCAGTTGATAAAAGATGTAATGTACAAATATGGACAAAATTGCCTCAGACGGACCTAAAAGCATTAACAATGAATGTCCTAGGGTAGTATCGGCATATGGAAGTGATTTCTCAAGTGTCCGCAGGCGTTTTGCTGCTGTCTTGCTGTTATTTCTTAATGTGCTGCAGTTGAAAAACCTGAACGTTCTACAGCAGCATTTTCAGGACATCCCCTCGAGTGCGGATCTCCTCCGTGATTTGGTGGAAAAAGTATTTACTGTTGCTGCTGAAGAGGATTGTACATGACAAACGTAGACGAATTATCAAAGTCGACATCCGAGTCCTCTTAACGTGATGTGCCGCCAACGTATAAGATTAACCCAGACGGCCACACCTGGATCTGTACTTTTCGGAGTCTACTAGAAAAGAGCTACCGAGTTCTGCCACTGCTGACTTTGCAGCTGCCTGTGGTAACATCAAAACTCCCCACGAAACCAGGCTGAAAACTGTGGAACACAAACGAGTAGTTCAGCAAGGTAATCTGCGGACGAAGTGGTACGCTAGCTGTGTAAATCAAAATTGTGCTGTCGGCAAATGGCCTTGGACAGCAGAATAGACTGAAAGATTTCGTCAAGAGTAATGGTCGTATACACATATATGTGAAGTGACCGTAGCCCTGACGAAATTGTTTTCAGGGCCGCGCGCAGGTGACTTTTTCGCAGTGATACAGCCATGATACTTAAAACGTGGTAGGAGCTTCAAGAACGCTTGGCATGCTTTGTATACCTGCGAGTGACGCTTTCCGTGGCCCAGAAATATCAAGACTTCTAAGATACTACCCCTTCGCTGAACGCAAGTTTCTGCAAGAAACGCTCTTCCCAGATACATAAAAGTTTCTGCTTTACTGCTTCATGGGAAAGT
>NW_021156628.1:0-2087 GCF_002837175.3 Physeter macrocephalus | reverse complement strand
CGACGAACGCATACAAGTGCATGTATGCGTTTCGCGTGCAAGCACGTCTAAATTGCAGTTCAGCCGTTTCTCTGCGCGGTTAAAAGCACGCCAGTCGGTGGGACTACTCCTGCAGAGAGGTCCTAATAATTCCTGCCTCACGTCTCGCGTCAGGCTGCCCTGTTGTGTGGACACACGATTATGATGCATGGTGAACGTACGTGTCTGTAGGTATATAGAGAGAACAATTGTCATGTACTAGACTCGTGGTCCAACCTTTAAGCGGTGCACTCAGGTTTTCTGAGTCAAAATGCCCTCACGCCTTCGACCTAGCATAACTTTTTCGCCATTACGGCCCTACCGCGTTCTGCGTTCCCCCCGGCGTCACACTTTTGCCGGTGAACGCCGAATACCAAGGACACTATAGTCATTTAACCATGTGAGTGATTTTTCGGTCTCTGCAGATGGGGAGGTATCGTGTACAGATGACTCACAACGGGTGGGGTGCAGCCACTTAAAAGTTGGAGCGGACGGCTGGGAAGTGGAAAATGCTGGCTGAGCAGAACAGACGAATAAATTTGCTTGATGCAGCTTTTTTTAGGGCGGGGTAAACAGGGACGTGCACAAATCCGAGTACTATAGTTGCACGTCAGAAGCACACCCACTGAGTAGCCAAAAAAGGTACACACGAATATATATCCGTACAAAACTCCTACGTACACCTCGACCCGAGATGTCTCCCATGTATTTGCTGAAAGGGTCTTGCTGACGACATCTGTCCATCCACCCGTGGTTTGGTGTTGCAAATACCTTTGCCTGGACGACTGCCTGGCCACGGGGTGGTGTGCACAGAAACTGGTCCTTGCGACTGGACACGCAAGGCAGCCTGGAACCCCCTCCCGGTGACATACAAACCTGTGTGTACGTTGACTCCCCCTCTATCTCCATGCAGAACAGAGCAAAGGACCTCTCACAAGATGCAAATTACGTGAGCAAGGGGAGTTTTCTTTGCTGTGAGAGATCAGTTCGCAGTCACCTTGCGCTGCAAAGAGGTGCTCTGCCGGGGCACGTCAGGATGCATGAAGCCCTACTGTTTCCTTTGTGTCAGAAGCCACGCACGTCCATAGTTGCTTAGCTGTACATGAGTACGTCTGCTCAAGTAAATGGATAGCACCTGTAGTACTGTGTGCACGTATTCGCATATATCGTGAAATCCAGCGATGAAATTTCACATGAGGTCGAAGCCTCCAGAAACGCAACTTCTGTGGTTGCGCCTGGGAGCCCCGGAGGGTGATGCAAGTGCTCTTCTTCCAGATTCTCGATTGTGTGCGCGTGCCGCATCACCTGTGATAGTCTCCTACGCTGTTAAACGGCGGGCCTCTCGGGTGTTCGTGCTGCAGCAACATGCTGGCAATTGCAGAGTCACCACATACGAGGCCTGAACGAGTCTCGCCAATGACAGTTTATTTACTGTCATTGTTAAAAGGGGCAAAGTTGTGTACTGGCAGGGTCACTAGCGGCGACATGAGTGCGGACAGCAGAACAACTCGAGTGTGCGTACTGGACCATAATACCAGTTGACTTCTTCTGCAGACAATGTGTGGAGAGGTAGAAACCCCAGAGTTCGGCAAGGGCGATGACAGTCCTAAACTTCTTTCCACTTAAAAATAAGCGCCTCCCTCTGAGAAGCTGCTTGCAGCGAGTGAGTCGGATGCGGCTACTTCTGTAGCCGCCGCGCATGGAACATCGTGTCGCCGGTCGCGGCTGTTTTCCCGCCGGGTACAGCTATTGTCTTCTCGGGCAGAGGCAGATATGCACTATTCTTTAACGATGGCAGTACGCCCCGCCGGCCAATTACGGTAGAGAGCAGTCCCCTGATACAATCGCAGAAAGTGTGTGACTGCCTCCGGCTGTGTGTTTTTGTAAACCGTTGTCCAGGGAGGGACCGCCGACCTTGGACTAGTGGCAAGCGGCATTTTCCATGGAAAACCGCATTAAAACGGCATAAACTGCAAGTGCAAAACAAAGTTTCATCATTTTAGGCATTCATCTTCCCCCTGCATCCTTACACCATCATTTCCTCTGAGTCACGCAGTGTTCGCCCGAAA
>NW_021156627.1:315-2088 GCF_002837175.3 Physeter macrocephalus | reverse complement strand
TGGCTACCGATATCTCCACACATAAATGTGTCCTTTTGTGTGTGTGTTTGTGTGTGTGCAAATGCCGCCACCGTTGAAGAGAAGAATCTCATGAGGAGGTGATACAGTGTGGAGAGCCGCAGCAGTGGCACACGGGTATAGAGAAAACTCACTATATACGTCTTTTCTTCATGTGACTTTTGCTATCAATGGGCGACGACTGATACGAGCGAAGTTCTTTATATTACAGCTCTTATTCACATTGGAGTGTTTATTCCTACTCTACATAATTTTCTTGAAGAATCTCCGCTGAAAAAGGGACACCCTTTTTTGACGAATGTGAAGCCCCTCCAGTGAAAAGGAGACAACGGCTTATTTTCTAGAAGAGAGATGAAGAAGATAAAAGCGACAGCAGACGTCCGTTAGCATGGGGGAAGTATGGAGGAGGTGCTTTACTCCTCGGCAATGGGGAAGTTTAACATTGCCCGTATGAGGATACGCCATCTACGTATGTAGATTTATGTTCGTTAGAAGACGGAGAGCACGATTATCCACATTGCCTGTATGAAAATACGCCGTCTATGTATGTACATATGTGTGCACTGGAAGAAAAAAAAGGTGTCCAGAGGCGGAACGCACGCTTATCTGTATCGTAGAACACGGTTCAGCGAAGGGGGTGATGCTTTCATCGCTTCAAAGCAAAGGGAGACCAGATATGGTAAATACGACGATAGATGCCAAGGAAAAGTGCTGGTCTTACTACGAACGAGGGCGAAAGTGGGATGAGAACAACAGGTGAATTAGTGAATACTAAAAAATATATGGCACGGGAAGTGAGGCACGAACAGCGGTGGCCACAAGAGGGCAAGCAACATAACAGGAGAGGGTAGCGGAGCATCAGATCTACATTTCAAACCAGTGTAGCTTGTGGACGGAATTTTGTCACGTATGGTTCCTAAAGAGCTACTCGGCGACACCTGATGAAGGAGTACGTCCTCTGAGTTGCAGATATCCGTGAAAATAAAAAATCTTTGCGTAAGGAAATTCAGAAGGGTGGAAGGAAACTTTCTCTCCACTTTAGTAGCTGCGCAAAATATGATCTACCTTGTCGGCACGACTCCTTCTAAACAGCGAGGGCAACCTCGTGTTTACCCGACACGACACAAAAAAATAGTCACGGAGAGAGACGAGAGCCAAGCGGTGAAATCTTGACTTGTGAATCGACATCTCCCAAAAATTCAATCCATTCACATACAAGTGTCCATGTATAATGCGCACAGGCAAAGTTATGAGAAGAGATTTGGACGGAAAGATATATAGGGGTACGGAATGTATTGTGGTGTGCAAACGACTGAGAATTTATTTCGAAAGCCGCAATTAATTTCGGAGTTCCTACTGAAGGGAGCGCTCACGGACTGCCACTGGAGCACATGCAGCTGTGCGCTGGTCGCGGTGCTCCATTCAGAGGGTGCTTGTTGTACGTGTATAACATTCTGAGCACTTACTCACACAAACGCATTACAGCAGTTTACCTGCTAACGTAGTATGGTTTCATTCGCTCGTGCACGGGCCTGAAAGAAACACGTAGACATGCATATGTGTGTCTACGTGTATATAGTGTTGATCTACAGCTTTCTTTTTCTGACCCCGTCCCTCCCTTCTGCTGCACGAACGTGCACACATATATACATCGGTTATACGTATGTAAGTCCGTATCTCTAAATACGTAGGCGTCTATGTACATCCTCTCGACAAAGCGATTTCTCAATCAACACTGTAAGGTGTGTAACTGTT
>NW_021156627.1:0-149 GCF_002837175.3 Physeter macrocephalus | reverse complement strand
CGTATAAAGGCGCACTATGGTGTTTCTCCTGTTGATTCAAGTGCCTTTAGTTGGTACTTTTCGTTAGTCCGAAGCCGAGTACGGTTATCATCCATCCACAATAACCGTTTCTACAGTCTAGTAGGGTCATGGAAGTTACAGTAGAAGGC
>NW_021156626.1:0-2088 GCF_002837175.3 Physeter macrocephalus | reverse complement strand
GGTGAGTTCCAGTGTCTTCCTGTCGATGATTGTCCTGCAGCTAGTTGTGATCTGTAATTCTAATCTATTAAAGATGTTTCTTATTACTCAATCTCCCACAAGTATTAAAGTGCAGATTAGTTGTTAAACAAATATTCATTGAGTACCTATTATGTGCCTGCCATTGCTAAGTGTTGAAGAGAACAAAATAGACATGATTCCACACTAATCATGATTATAATCTGTGAGTTTATATAATGTAAATGTGTGAAAATACACTTATTAAATGGTTCCTATGTGCCAGGCTAGTTTACACTAATAAAGCAGAACAGAAAATCACCTAATGAAGCTTTTGCTCCCATAGATTTGTAGATATGTTCGTTTTCTCCATGTATTACTAACAGCTTTTGCTGTATACAATTCAGTACAGTGTTATTTGATGCTAGAAGATGACAATTTACACTGTTAATTGAATGCTTTATCATATAGAGAAATGGCTATTTTTCCATTGCAGTAGACATCACTGGTGCTATCTTCCCTGAACCCTTTACTTCTAGGAACTGTTTCCTCTTTCTACTCCCTGAGGTCCATGTGGCTTTGGGTCTGACTCTTAAATGAATAGGTTTCATTTCAGAGCAGTAAGAGTTATCTATGTGTGAACTCCAGATAGGCATTTTTAAACTTTTAATTTTGACATAATTTCAAAGTTACAGAAAATTTGTAAGAATAATACAAAGAATTTCCATATACTCTTCGCCCAGATTCATCATATGTTAACATTTTACCCATTTTATTTTTATTTTGTTTTTTTGGCCGCACTGTGCAGCATGCGGTATCCTAGTTCCCCAACCAGGGAGCAAACCTGTGCCCCCTGCAGTGGAGTGTTAACTGCCATGGAATTCCCACCATTTGTTTTATTTTAAAATATGTTTCCAAAGTACCTGAGAATAGGCCGACTTTCCCCCTCTGACCTAAACACTTCAGTGTGTTTCCTAAAATTTTTGGTGTATATTTTCTAAAAGCAAGGACATACAATGATCACATCAGGAAATTAGCATTAATACAGTAATATAATCGATAAATTTTATTCAGATTTTACCATCATTATTTTACTGGACAGTTTCCTTGATAGCAAATGAAAGACTACATTTATACCTTGCATTCAGCTGTCCTATCCCTTTAGTCTCTAATTTGGAACAAGTCCTCAGTCTTCTGTTTATGGACATAACATTTTTGAAGAGTACATGCCAGTTATCTTAGAATATTTCTCAGTTTGGGTTTGAATAATGTTTCCACATGATTAGAATCAGGTTATGAACTTATGGCAAGTATACAACAGAAGTCATGTGTGTTTCTCAGGGCTTTTTACCAGGGAATACATGATACAAATTTTTTCCATTACTGGTGTTGTTAACTTTAATCGCTTGATTAAGGTGATCTCTGTGGGTGTCTCCATTATAAGCTTGCTGATTTTTACTTTGTAGTAGTTAAGTATCATATAGCACAACTTCCTGTTTCTCCATAACTATTCCCCACAGAGTTTTAGTACCCATTGACGGTCTCACTTTCAGTTATGATCAGCAAATGGTGATTTTTCTACTTCCAGTTGTCTTCCTATTGTAAGAAAGAGCTTTCCCTTGTTTAATTAATTAATTTCAGTGTAGACTCAGGTTTCTGTTTTATTCAGTTGATAATCCTTTACTGTCATTATTTTGATGTTAATATTGTCCCAGATTCGGCCAGTGGGAACCCCTTCAAGCTGGCTCCTTATCCTTTGACATGCTCACATCATTGTTTTGGGTGCAAAAGGATGTTTCAGGCTTATCTTGACTCATCTTGTACTTTCTCTACTTCAGCCCTGAAATTGATGATGTCTCCATGGAGCCCTGATTCTTTTAGTAGAGAATGAAATTTAGTAACCAAGATCTGGGCAGTTGGTATACTCATTACTACCAGGGTGTCATTGCTTGTAAGTTCTCACAGCAGGGCTAGGAAATAGAGATTTGTTTGTATACATACCCACAAATACCTTTTATTTTTTTATTTTTTAAAATTTTTTGTTGTGGTATGCGGGCCTCTCACTGTTGTGGCCTCTCCGGTTGCGGAGCA
>NW_021156625.1:1672-2088 GCF_002837175.3 Physeter macrocephalus | reverse complement strand
CTCGGTGTAGATATTTATGTCCGACGAAGACAAAAAGTGTCGAAGTATACCAACGTGTGAGATACCGCGTCTGAAACATTGGGAGACTGTCACGCGCCACAGCATTCTTTGATCTCTCTGCAGGCGCGCCCACGTTTGCGCGCCTCCTCTTGGCGAAGAAGATAGTAGGACGCGCGTGCATATACGTCATACACGCAATATATCTGGGCACACTTGCTGGATGTGTAATGCTAATACTTTACACCAGACTGTCACAGGGTGTGGAGGCACGTTTGTGTACTCATATGATAGTTCGTCTCAGAGAAGTCTGTGTGTTTTTATGTAGAAGGATTGGTGCACAGGCACGTACGTATCAGTCTGTTGTGCAGGCATTACATAGGCGTTTGTGTATGGGAGAGGCGACTGTGTCGCGTAAG
>NW_021156625.1:0-180 GCF_002837175.3 Physeter macrocephalus | reverse complement strand
AGAGCAGATGTCCCATCTGCGTGAAGCAGCATGAAAGTGTGGTCAGTAGTTTACAGGTAGTGTCGTATCTGTCGAAAAATTTACGCATATACATGTATGAGCGCTCTTTCACGTGTGTTGTGGTTGAGCACATGTGCACGCCCAGGAGTGTCGTGGCTTCGGCTGGACCTCCCGGCATAC
>NW_021156624.1:1731-2088 GCF_002837175.3 Physeter macrocephalus | reverse complement strand
AAAGACTCGGCCCTGCCACAAGACACTGAGACACGATGCTTCACATTTGCGAAGCGATGCGTTTGAGCTTGAATAATACATCTATGGATACGCTTAGTCTTACTCGAATGGTGTGCCGCCGTTCACCCCACTTTATTTGAGCTAACAAGCCGGACGGCAGAAATCACCTCCAGCGCCCCCTCCACCAGTATGCACAAAGCTATGTACACAAATACGTGTGTATTTGTGTCAGACGGAACCAAGCAGTGTGGCGTATCCGTAAGAACAAAGAAGGACTGTACTGATTGCTTATAGAACAGATGATCAGGAGGACAGACAAACACAGGGAGCAGGTGGATAGGTCAAGTGGGAACAAGA
>NW_021156624.1:0-876 GCF_002837175.3 Physeter macrocephalus | reverse complement strand
TGCACGGAGCCAGTGACAAAAAAGATGGACTAAACACCGAGATCTGTCTACTCTTCCCTGGCGGGTGGCACCATTGTGGCCCGTGACTGAGACAGATTCGGTTCGCAATTGCCTGCACAGGGCTGCAGAACGCCTTTTTGGAAGCGTGAGGGTAGATGTTGAGAACTTCCGCACACATGCTCCGGAAAAAACCGCTGGGGGTTCAACCACGTGCTGAAGGCTCTGCTTCAAAATTAAGGCTGGAAGGCGCTGAGTCACTAAAGGAAACAAGGCGCATCAAAAGTCGGACTTCTCCGATACAGGCGCGAGCGGAACCTAAACCATGTGAAAGGCCGAAGGAGAAAGTCCCAAGCACGACACGCTGCGCTGATCAACGACGCGAAGACAAGGAAAGAACAAATCTGTGAACCAAGGAGGAGGACAGGAAAAGAGAATCCGACTTTTCGACGAAGGCAAAGAAGCTCAGGAATGCATAGAACGCAGCAGACCCACGCAGTACAGTGGCCCCACGCAGTGAGGCCGGTGGCTAGCCGGTTCGGTAGTCGAACGCACTGCCGAAATCTCCAGAATGGTAGTGGAGGACGAAGACGAAAGTCCACCAGCTAGATGGCGTATAAGGGATAAGAGGACTTACTCTCCTGCATGCCTTGGGAAGACGGGCTCAAATCAGAGCAAAGGTAGTGGTTACTGTTAGGACGAAGTCTTTCCTCCCGGCGCGGTGAAAATGGGGACATACATGAACACACTTTCGTTGGAGGCGTGACGGTGCAGGGGTTCTGGCGTGACGAAACAAACTTGTTCGTTCACACGCTAGTGTTAATCAAGGGTAAAAAAGAGAGCAAAGTATTGATGGAGATAGCCGCGTCAGTGATCTGC
>NW_021156623.1:0-2088 GCF_002837175.3 Physeter macrocephalus | reverse complement strand
GGGTTGATTCGACCCCGTGTGTGAGAGCTGCCTCCCGGTAGACTGAGCGCTACAACTGCAGAGACACTAGATGTAACATGTTCCTTCTGAAAGAAAACCTCATTTTTAATTGCTGCTATTTAGTCGTCCGTCCAAAACTCATATATTTACCTTTGAAGATTTATGTAGTATGCTGATTAATGTACGTTCGGGGTGCTAGAAGAGCGGACCTCGCTTGCGCGAGCTTGGCGCCCGCAAACGCACGCAGATATTCCTGAAACTAGACGTACCCAACCGTAAAATACGAAACTCTCCACTTTGCGTACCTTATTTTGAAGCTCTCTTTTTCTCTCTCTGTCAAGCTTGGGGGGTGTCTTCACCTGTTGAATTGGCAGAATACGTGAAGAGACATAAGCCTAACCTCCGCAATCCTCACTGCAGATACAGGACACAGTGGTATCCTTAGATTAAACCCACTGCATTTGTTTTACTTTAACACCCTTACGAGCCTTATCTTGCGCGTCGGTAACAACGCTGTACAGGTCACCCTCTCCGTGGACTAGAGGAAAATAGACCGGCTTCTGCCGTGCATAAAGGTGGCTCGTATCTAAGACGAACTTGGCACAGTGTAGTAGATGTCAATCGGTATTGGCTCGCTACTCTGCCACGCATCCTGAAGCCCTAGCGGATGAAGCGGAGAGCTGCAACGAGAGGTGAAGCCTTTGATTAAGAGACAGCGTCAGATGGCGTACTTGGTGGGTAATAGCATGCGGGTGGTATCAAGCCTCTCTCCGTGAACAGTGTTTTTCAAAGCGACGGCAGTAGTACAACAGGCCTGCACTTCGCGTCGACAGTTCATGGTAGCACACTGGTATGTTTTCGACTCCGTACTTGTGCGAATGCGAAGAGAGCCATCAAGGGTATTTCCATGTTGACGTACAAACGTCGTATTAACAAATGGAGTACTGCCAGAGTGGAGAGGACGGGGGTAAGCGTCTGGAGTCTACGCTTCCACAAAGGCGGTGCACGTGCGCCCTTAAAATTCAGAGATGGAGTTTGCGGGCTGCGTCCGATACATTGGTAGGTCAAAGCTAATTAGGGATGGGCAGATTCAGGGAGTTAAGCTTGGGAAATGAGACGTTCGTCTGACCTTATCAGAGATGTTGTGCTGAAGGTGAAGCAGTGGAGGAATTCAGTGTACATACGCTGCGTGCTGTCTCTGCCAGTGGCGGAAGAGACGCCGACGGGTTTCCAACATCTACAAGTATGCCTTTCAACACATGCCCCCTAAGTAGAGGATTTCACTCATTTTACACGGAGTCGAAACGCAGGCGGCTCGTTTCGACTGTTTACATGAAGCATCTAGTGGTGAGACTGCTGTTAAACAGTGGGCCCGCTTTACGACGCTGCGAGTGAGTATTGTTCGATGAGTGAAGCGAATGAAGAAAAAATAAGTTAGCTAGCAATTAAATGCAGGGTCCTCTCTTGGGCTGACAACTGCCCCGCAAGCTGTTTTACAGCATGTGCAACCGCAGGCACTTGTTCGACGCCTGCAACTGGGTGGGACTCATTAATTTCCAAATGTTTTGTTCCCGGCGAGTGTAAAGTGCGTCATCGGAGCAACCTGTACACTGGCACAGCGCAGTCACGCCGAGTGTGTGGTTGCGGGGCCACCTCCTCTGACGTGAGGCAGCAGAAGCCTAAGCGCCACACGAGTGGCTATGAGACATACGCCATACCACGTTGCCAAAAAATTTTGCATAACAAAAAGCTGTCCCATTTAGACGCTCCGATTCTGGAACAGTGCTTACTGTGTCCTATGCCCTCCGTATCATCACGATTGCCGCTCTTTCTCGTTTTTGAATGAGCGCGCACATGTGCTGCGCACCACCGTCGTGGTAACTGACATATGACGACAGCGATATGGCGGCTAACAAACGACCTGTGAAAAGTATGAGAGACGGTGACGGTCGTGATTATGAGATGGAAAATGGAGTGCTTAAGCGAAAAATTCAAACTTTATACGAGCTGCTAGGTTCGTGTAGCTTGTCGAAACGATCTCCTTTGCGGCACGAGACGGTTTATCGCTCTACTTGCACACCAACGCAA
>NW_021156622.1:0-2089 GCF_002837175.3 Physeter macrocephalus | reverse complement strand
CGTGGGGGCACCCTGTGTTAATTACAACCCAAAGCGCTGGGTTGTTTCAGGCGCCCTGGGGTGTGCGGGCCCCGAGGCCGGGCAGGGGGCAGGTGGGACAGGAGCGGTGTGGGTGTAGCAGGTGTGACAGCAGAGCTGTCTAAGAACCGGCTGAGGGTGGACGGTCTAACATCCAGAAACAGGCGGTTGCCACTAGCAAACCCATTCATTAAGACCACGTTTACTCCCTCTTGTCAGTGACAAGCGTCTGTTTGAACAGAGGCCTCTGGAGTTTATCAGCAACACTGCTGCCCACCACAGAGTGGCTCTGCTCGGCTCCTAAGCCCGGGGGCCTCCGTGCACTGCGGTTTTCCACGTGCCCTCTCTCTCTTGCTCAGCGCCTCTCAGCAGCTCCCCGTGGCCCAGGGCCTGCCCTGCTCCAGGGCTCCAGGTGTAAAAGGTCACACGAGGCCCTGCCCACCTTCCCCACCGGAGCTGTGTTCCTGCAGCAATGAACCCCCGGTGATCCAAGCCCCCAGGTCGTGCCCTGCACCTCTGCCTGTGCTGCCCCTCCTGCTCTCCTGTTGCCTTTCCTTCGAGCCCTCAGCTCCCGTGTCATTTCCCCTTTATGGCAGGACGGTGTTCGTTGCTCACCCAGAGGCTTTGCCCAGCCCACCCTGCCTTCTTCCTGTGGATGCTCACTGAGAAGGAATCACGGTCGGTCCAACTCTGTTATGGCAACTGCTTCCCCTACTAGTGATTGGTCAGGACAAGGAATTGTGACCTAGTTCTGGCCAGTGAAATACTAGAAGAAGTCGACAGGGGCTTTTGTGAGAGATTTTCCTTTCTGAAAAGAAAGAGATGGGCAGGGGAAAGGTGCCCCCTTGCTTCTGGATGGAGGGTTAACTATGCAGAGGTGATGGCTGGAACGGAGGCAGCCATAATGCATCCATGAGGGAGTGACACCAACATCCTGGTAATGGTGGAGTAGGGAGGTGGGTGGCATCTGAGTCACTGATGACATTGTTGGGCCACCAGACCACCTCTGGAGCTCCCATCTCTCACACTGCCTTGAAGCATTAAATGTTAGATGCAGTTTAAGTAGTTTAGTAGTTTAAGTATGCAATTAAGTAGCTTAAGTAGTTTAACTATGTAGTTTAAGTCACGCTCAGTAGGGATTTCTGTCACTTCGGCCAAACACACAACTAACTGATACAGCCCTCAAATCTCAGTTGAAAATGATCTGTCCTTCACCAGTTCCCCAGCAGACTTGTGTCTCTGCCTTTGTCCCCACTCCCTTCACCCGTGAAAGCAGCTCAGGCGCTATGGGGCCCTGTCTGCCTGTCTGGCTCACCCATATTTGGTCTGTGAACACCTCCAGGGTGGGCCTCTGCATTCTCTTCTCTGTGCCCCCTGAACCTGCACACATTGGGCCTTCAGAGCCTCAGGGACCTCGCCCACCGCCACCATAGACAGAAGCTTCCAGCCATCAAAACACCCGTGCAGTCACTTTGGGGGCTTCTACAGCCTCTACATCATAAAGAGCGAGCGCCCTTGTAAACAGAGCTTCCCAGCTGTCAGATTTCACCTTACATGTGCCTTTCCATGTTGAGCTAATTCATTGTCACCTCGGTCTCTCCCGTGGCACCACAGGAGGCCACAATGTGGAGAAAGGAGTACAGGAGCAGAGTTTCAAGGGAGATGTGGAAAGGACAATGACGGATGCATTCTCTTGCAAACTGATTGAGGTTCCCTGCATGTTCTGGAAAATAACTCTGGTGAGCAAGTGGGGAATAGATCCCCACCAAGGCCCGAAGGAAGGAGATGTCCCAGGTAGGGTGGGGACTTCCCAAAGGCTCTTGGCCTCCTCGGTAGCAGCTCCAGATGGCAGCCCATGAATGAAGGACTACCCACGTGGTCACATGAACATAACTCTGTAATTGTCATGCAAAGCAAGAGAGAGGGATGCAGGGTGTGAGGGAGCCAGAGGGTGTGGGGGGCTGGTGAAGAAAGGTCCCCCTCCTCCCTTCAGTGTGAATTTCTTCTGTGAGTCTTAAAGCAGCCACATGGCAATTACCAAGCCTCAGGCTCCCACAGTAGCCGGCGTGGG
>NW_021156621.1:1386-2089 GCF_002837175.3 Physeter macrocephalus | reverse complement strand
AAAATTAATCATTTGAACGTACAGAGGTAGATCTCTCAAATGACACCGGTTAAGAAGCAACAGTACGCCCTTAATAATTCCTAGAGACAACACAGATCAACTGTTTCGATGGACAATTCGGCGGTACCGGTGCGTTTTTTCACTCAAACTTAGTTCCCGTTCCTCTTACTCACATTTTCTGTGCCAAAACAACACAGCTTGAGGAATTGAAGGGGATTCTATTTTGGTAATTAAGGAGTGTCCCCAACACTGACAGTCCCATCTTCAAAAGCAGTCCCTCTGCATGTTACCCGAGGAGCAATGGCCAGAGCCTCCCTTTTAAAACGATGGGGGGAAATCAGAACATCACACACTGTCGCTTTCACCTACTGGGAACTGAGCCGCGAGACGACCGATAACCCCTAGCACAGCGCGGACGGGGCAGCGCGCGGGGGCAACAGTGACAGGAGACAGCACAAGAGACGAAGCCCAGGCCCAGGGGCTCTGAGCGCCACCCGCAACGCCCAGGGGCCAAGGCGTATTACCTTTCCGGGATGTGCTTTCCGCCCTTCCTCTTGGCCGATGAACGTCCGGAAAAGCCGCGATCCTGACCCCAGCGCCCACGGGCATCATGCCACTGGCTCATGTGACCCCCAAGATGCCGCCCACCCAACGCCACGAGTGCCAAAGCCGCCAACCCGGCGCCCCGGGTGCCAGAACAAGG
>NW_021156621.1:0-456 GCF_002837175.3 Physeter macrocephalus | reverse complement strand
TGATGGACGTTTAGTTGTTTTCAGTTTGGGGGTTTTTGGTTTGTTTTTGGTTTTGGTCCTCTGTTACAGATAGGCTGCAATGTGAACCTCTTTATACATGTATATAGCTATAAATAAATTTCTAGACATAGAATTTCTGGAATGAAAGAAATGCAAACTTAAAATATTGAAAGATTTTCAATCAATCTAATCTGCCTAATGAACCTTCGAAAATATTCTATCAACTTATACTCCACTCACAGTGAAACATTTATTGGGTTTCTATTATGTGCCTGGTATCATGCTGGAGGTTGACAGTATGTATTTACATTTTACACAATACCAAAAAAAGCCTGAGAGAGATAAGAGTGGAGCTCAAGTATAACATTTGCTCACAGTATCAGGCATAGTGATCTGTACCCGTTACAAAAACTGTGAATCCTGCCTCAAGTGGAACAGCAAACAACAGCATGTCCT
>NW_021156619.1:0-2090 GCF_002837175.3 Physeter macrocephalus | reverse complement strand
CAGCGACGGAGCACACCGCTGCCAGTTGTTGCTGCAGCAAGTTCCGTGCAGCAGGAGAATGCGTCTTTACGTGAGAGACACTACTGAGGGTACAGGGCCAGGAAACGGTGTGGGATTCGAAGTCCAGTTAGATGTGTGAAGCGCAGTTAAGAGTATATAAGGGGACAATAAGCTGCAGGTGACCGCGCCTCGCTGTGGTAGACGTCTGGTTGCGCGGGCGGGAGGCGCACGGGCTGCGACACACGAGTACGATTTTGTTACCGCTGGTGAGCCTGTCAGGGGGGTTAGCAAGATGACGTTTCAAAGACGATTACGACACGGTGGGGAAGTGTCTACTGCAGTCAGCGGTAAAAAATAGTCCCTCGAACTTCATGGTACGCAGACGACCGTCTGCCCTTTGTCGCCTGTGTTCTCTGTAAACAGGCTTGCTTGCCACAAACACGATCAGAGAGAGCATTTCACTGCAATGACGCCATATCGCTCGGAATCCACCGCTGAACAACCTAACAATGGGAAAGTACAGAAGTCGGAGAGATCTTTGACTGACCCGGTTTTGGGGTCTCCTCTGCGTTGAGGAGGTAGACTACATATGGATGCTGCCAACTGCATCGCTGTGCGTGAAATACCACGCTTGCGTAGCATTCTGAAGTGAGACACCAACGACGTTGGACGTAGAGTCCGTATCGGCCACCACCTCATACTGGAGTAGTTTCGATGACACGCGTGAAGGAGGCACAGCACGGCGCTGCGTCGAAAAGCTGTATTCGCAGGAACACGACCTCGAACATTGAGGGCACGGGGCATGTGTCACCTAGCGGGTATGAATGGAACCAAGCCCCTACTGGATACGTCACTTCATTAGTGTGAAACACGGTATCTCTTCTACGGTTGTAGCGTGTGCTAGCGTTCCACTATTGACCAAAAGATATGCTGGGAAAGACGTCCTTCAACTGTGCGCATCGTGCACTTCTTGCTCCACGCCACCTTCAAGTGGCACCACACAAGGCAATAACTCACTTTGCACGTACAAGATTTTCTGAAAGACCGTCCTACCCGTCAAACAAATTGCTAAATCGTGAGGAATGCGCTACGCGGTTGCTCATGTTCTCCCACATGGTGTGAATCGTCGTCAATCGCACCCACTTGTAGAACTGGCTACCGTGGCTGTGATAGTGTCCAGCGGTAGCGCCTCTATGTGAAGACGCAGACGCGGCTCTTTGTTTGCTGCAGGATACTTTGACATGCGTCTTACACCCTGTGGTCGCTCTTTCAATGTCAATTTGAACCCCCGGCGGTCACATCCGGTTTCGCTACATCTCCGCCCTCAAAGGGGCCGCTTAAAGTCGCCACTGTGAGGAAGATGACGCATGCTACAAACGAGGGTGTAACTGAAAGCCTGGGTAAATTTTTATAAAGAAGCAACCAACGGCCACACAAACCAGTGTGTGCGTGGTGCGACAAGACGGGTTTAAGTGGAAGTACGAACTAAAAAATAATAGTCTTGTAGTGCTCTTCGTCTTCCCAAGTCTAGCCGAGCATGTTTGACGATGCTCACAAACAGAAATGATAGTGTAGCAAGCAGTATAGCACCGCGCAGAGAGCCTCGCAGAGAACGTGCTATTCTGGGTCTCGATGCACCTCAGGATATTCGAGAAGATTGGACGTTAGGCTCTTTCTCATGAGTGGCGAAACACGCGAGGGCCTCGCAATACCGCGGCGCATTTGGATGGTCCCAACGTGGTCGAGGGCAGTTTCGCCGAAGGCAGCCATCGTGGGAGCGTCGGCCACACAGTAATTTGTAAAGGAAGATACGTCAATATGGAGCACCCGTCTCAGGTATCCGCTTGCTCTCCTCGATCCGCAGTTAGATTGCTCCTTCGTATAATTGTTCAGGCTCTCGGGTGCCATATGAAAATGCCAGTGCCATATGGAACTGACAACATGCTCTGTGAGGCGCTGGCTTGCCTCGAGCTCTTTAACTGCAATGATTAAGCAGGGTCGCCTGGCTGCACATGGCGAGGCACGCAATTCGAGTAATGCCCTACACTGTGTTCGAAGCACAGAAGTACATTTGACTCAACTTAGTGGGC
>NW_021156618.1:1715-2090 GCF_002837175.3 Physeter macrocephalus | reverse complement strand
ACGGAGGAATCACGTTTCGTAATTTTAGAGTTTCTAGCACAGGAGCCGCAGTGCGAACAACGTGCGCCATTTATCGAATGGAATGGTAGGACCGCTGTGAAATAGGAACGAGAGGACCGACGGCAGAGATTACAATTCGTTGTACACGCAACGCTGGATAATCTGCCTCCGCTTGTGGTACAGGAAGGACGAAATTGCCAAATGCATGGCTCTACTAGACAGTGTGAACATAACTGTTGCAGGGTACAAAGAGAACTGACTGTGTATGAGTGGTCACAACATAGACTAAAACGAGTGGATCGCGGAGACTCGTAAAGCAGGATCAGGAAGCAGGAAGAATATCGCCTTTAGGGGGAAGGAGATCACAGGTGTTGA
>NW_021156618.1:0-270 GCF_002837175.3 Physeter macrocephalus | reverse complement strand
CCATCCACGTGATACGCATGTACTGACGGCAGTGATATTCCTATTGTAGAGCAAGGGCGGTTTTGGAGAGGCACACGTTGAGCCACAACAGCCTGTCAAGGGCAACACATGTTTCGTCCTAGATCTAGTCAGAACAAGATTTGTGCACGGAGTTCAGTTTGCATATTTCCTGATTTGTATCTTCCGTGCGCTGATCGGCATTCCTGATGTCCATAGGAGGAAATCGCGTCATATATACCAGCCGATGGACAAATATCAATTCTGGACAAA
>NW_021156617.1:0-572 GCF_002837175.3 Physeter macrocephalus | reverse complement strand
ACCCTGCGCTCAGAGGCCATCAAGGGAGCAAGCTGTGCCAATGTCCTGCAAAGACTGAGCTTTGCCCAGTCCACCTTCGTCTCTCCCATTTACAGGAAGGTATCTCTGAGAACACTGTCCTGGACGGGTACGTATTTCTGGCAGGTGACTGAGCCAGGGCGTGTGTTCTCTCGCATGCGTGTTAACAAGTGTGGTTGGAAAGGCGAGCTTTCCTCCGCCCGAGCCCTTCAATGGCTACAGACTGCAAGTTAAGGCCTTCTCTTCCGCATACAACGAAAAGCTTCCAAAAGGGAACCTGAAGTCCTTGGTGCCATGTTACCAGCACAAAGTTTCGATCTCCTTCTTTTACTACGAGAGGAATAGCAGCTCGAGCTTACGATCCGTGCAAAGATGTCTTTCGTAAATTTTTCGCAAACTGGCATATTTAGTCTGACTTGATGGTGAACGACACAAAGTGTGCTCAAGCAAACCGGAGGTCAAAGGATTTTCCTCGGCAGAGTTATACCTGTGTCTCGCCCGAGCAATGCAGACAAGTGTTTCTCTCTCTCAGAATCCACGACCCTGCCCTGCAC
>NW_021156616.1:1312-2090 GCF_002837175.3 Physeter macrocephalus | reverse complement strand
ACCGGCAACTCTTTAAAGGTGACGTTGTTCTTACGCGTCTCTCTGTGGTTCCCGAGGCGCTGCACATTACTGTTGAAGTCCTTCACAACAAGCAATTACGCGCCTCCTACACCCTCCCGATACGAACGTCGGTTGTAAGCCCTCTCACCTTGCTGTCGGACACGTATAACTGCCAATCGCGTGTCTCTCACATAAACATATATATGTGCATACACTGACACATATATGTATTTATACGAATTAGTACTCACTTCTATATCCGTGGCTGCAGGAATGGGACTGTGAAACAGGAATGTCCTGCGTGCCCTCTGCCGCACGCTGGCACTCGCGTCTCTTCCTTTCGCTGAGGAGTGGGTGCGTTCCAGTTGCAACAGGAAACTACTCGTCGTACAGCGCCGCGGTTACACGACCACAGAAGAGAGAGATAACCAAATCCTTTTGAATAGTCACTGGGAGGGCGGCAAAAACACGTTTGCTGACAACCTAATGGTTCGTGAACTCATCTACCTGCGCAAGGGGGGGGGCTGCTGTGATGTTTCTCCTCGTCTTCACACCCTGGAGAAATGCAGCACAGCTGTTGTGAATCTGTTCGACGTTTGCTGTCTTTTCCCCTCTGCTACGATTACCACATAGAGGATCTGCTTAGTGATAGCGTCCCCGCCTGGTGAACCCCCCTCACTTTTGTGAAGCTGCTTGTTACTTTCTTTTTTGACGCAGGCAGCGCATCAGTCGAGCCGGAAACAGCTATCTCCCGTCAGCCTGTCATAGTCTATGTTTG
>NW_021156616.1:0-456 GCF_002837175.3 Physeter macrocephalus | reverse complement strand
TGCAATTACGTTGAGCGGAGGCCTGAGAGTAGACGCCATACTACCACTCGGAGGCACCGCTGCAAGCCAAACAAATGCTTCGTACGTCGGCGAAATTGAAGTATATCGCTCCCCACCGCTGGAGAATCTCTTGGAATATTAGTGGACCTTCCTGCAGCACCTGTGAACACGTGGATGTGTATCTCACATCTCTCACAAAACAGGCTGGTTTTTGCTTCGTCGAAAGCTCAGTCGTGGCGACGAATCTGAGAAATCATGACTTCTGGACAAACGCGCCAACGTAGAGCTGCGACATCGAGTTCTATCAGTAAATACAGAATTCAAAACAAACTGGAACCGCCTTTTGAAGTACTCCTAGGTGCAGACTTTGTTTGAGGGAAAAGGGATGCTACCCTGTACCAGCCGTTGGAAAAACACGTTCTTCCAGGCAACCCATTATTCGACGTGGAAACAAGT
>NW_021156615.1:0-2090 GCF_002837175.3 Physeter macrocephalus | reverse complement strand
TTTTTTTTTTTTTTGGAAGCGTAGGTTAAGTCTGCTGCTGTATTGAACAACCGTCTCACCATCAATTTGCTCATTTGGTTTATCACTAGGTAAATTCCAGCCTGATTTATCTGAAGAGAGGATATGTTTGCTTTTTCTGTTCCTAAGCTGTTTGGAAGAGGGCTGCACTTTCTTTTAGATGAAGTTGGTTTAGTGTATAGTTTTCTCTAAATAAATAGTTGTAAACAATTGTAGATAAGACTCTGAACCTAATGCAACATCAACATAAGCCTTGGTGGACATCCACACGCCAAAAAAAAATCTAGATACAGACTTTACAACTTTCACAAGAATTAAGTTTAAATGGATCACAGACCTAAATGTAAAATGCAAATCTATAAAACTCCTAGAAGACAACGTAGGAGAAAATCTAGGTGACTTTGGGTTGGCAATGAATGACCTTTTAAAAACAACACCAAAAGCACAACCCAGAAAAGAAAAAATTGGTAAATTGGACTTTGTTAAAATTAAATATTTCTGTTCTGTGAAGGACACTGTCCAGAGGATGAAGTGACAAGCCACAGACTGGGAGAAAATATTTGTAAAAAATATGTGATAAAGGACTGGTATCCCGAAATATACAAAGAACTCTTAAAACTCAAAAATGAGAAAACAACACGATTTCAAATTGGGCAAAAGATCTGAACAGACACCTCACCAAATAAGATGTACAGATGGCAAATAAGCCTATGAAATGATATTCAATATCATGTATCATTAGGGAACTACAAATTAAGATGACAGTGAGATACCACTACACACCTATTTGAATGGCTAAATCCAACACACTGAATATATCAAATGGTGGTTGAAGATGTGGGTTAACAGGAACTCTCATTCATTGCTGGTGGCAATGGAAAATGGTACAGCCACTTTGGAAGACAGTTTGGCATTTCTTACAACACTAAACATCCACTTACCATATGATCCAAAAGTTGTGTTCCTCGATATTTACTCAAATGAGCTTAAAATTTTGTCCACACAAGAACCTGCACATGAATGTTTATCTAGCTTTAGTCATAATTGCCAAAGCTTGGAAGCAACCAAGATGTCCTTCAATCGGTGAATGGATAGACACTGTGGTACAGCCATACAATAATATACTATTCAGTGATAAACAGAAACGAGCCATCATGACACAGAAACACATGGGTGACCCATAAGTGCATATTACTATGTAAAAAAACACCAATCTGAAAAGGTTTTACAACATATCAATGCAACTCTGACTTTCAGGAAAAGGCAAAATTACAGCAAAAAGATCAGTGGTTGTCAGAGGTTTTTAGGAAGAAAGAAGCAGGGATGAATAGGAGGAGCCCAGTGGATTTTTAGATCAGTAAAATTATACTGTATGATGCTATGATGGTGGATACATGTCAATATACATTATACATTGTCAAAACCCAGAGAGTGCAAGTCAAAGAGTGAAACCGAATATAAAATATACACTTTAGCTAGTAATAAGGTATCAACATTGGCTCATTCCTTGTAACAGATGTACCACACTAATGCAAGATGTTCCTAACAGAGGAAACTGGATATGGAGGTGAGGGTGGGAGGATTTGGGAATCATCTGTACTTCTTGCTCATGTTTCTGTAACTCTAAAACCACTAAAAGAAATAAAGTCTATTATATTTTTTAAAACGTTGAGATAAATGGTAGGCAATAATTTCAAAGGATAAGTAGTGCCTCTTCCTCCTCTCTCAGGATTTGGCTTTTGCCTCCATTCCTGCCTCATTGCCTCCCCCTTGCGAACCTTATGCCACAGTCACTGTGCTGCTCTGGGCTGGAAGGGGTGCTCGTGAGTACACATGTTTGTGCATGCACAGGACACTTGGGAGAAGCACATCTATTGAGAGCCACAATTCCATGTCTGTGCGTGGCCTCCCACAATACATCCTGTGCCTTAGTTTCCACTCTTTTGTTGGTTTCTTTTTCTCTTGAGTCAGATGCATTAAGCTTCAGTTTCCCTGGTAACCAGCACCGGTGTTTTATCTCAGCCTCTGGTCACAGAAAGAGAGCAAGATGGAGAGAAGAATTTCCCATCGGT
>NW_021156614.1:1841-2090 GCF_002837175.3 Physeter macrocephalus | reverse complement strand
TGGCAAGCTTCAAAAAGAGAGAGCTCACAGTTTCTTATACTGAACAGACCATGCTAGGGCCGCTGCGTGTCCGCCGGGCATGTGACGTCGACACCACATGCACGCGTGTCTAAAACTGCGCGTTTTGAAGCCCTGGCCTTCCGACACGATTCTACTATGATGATCTGAGTGTGCATAGACCTTAAACAATGTTAATTTTTAGCCTACATGTGGTGTTCTGCTCTATCACTGTTTTAGAACTGTCTGGGC
>NW_021156614.1:0-604 GCF_002837175.3 Physeter macrocephalus | reverse complement strand
CGCTGATGTATGCCCGTGTGCGGTATGTGTACCCTGTAGGTATAAGACGTCTGCCTACACTTCAACTTGTGGAGCTCCGTGTACGTGTGGCAGGGTGGGTGAACACAGAACACCCTCTCAATTGTAAACATACCTTCTTCCTGTCCTGCTCGAAAGCCTCTTTGAGCAGCTGCTTTTCTTTCTCGGCTGCCAATTCTACCTTCCGCAACTCTGCGGTGTCAGGCCCCGATACCACTACTTTTTCGACTACTTTCTCCACAACTTTTTCGACAGGAACTACTACCGGCTTCTCTACTTCGACAATCTTCTCTATTTCGCGCGGCAGAGCTGCAACATACGAATAAATTTCCCGTACGCATGTATGGTCATGCAGCTGTCGTCCGAAACACACGTTGTGACGATACGCAACTAATTGTGAATTTGTGCCTGCATGTCATGTGGTCTGTACACGCGTGTGATGCCTACCATAGAAGCCACCAGACACAGGAAACTTTGGGGTCGTTTATTCCAATTTCACGCGGTCTGTACAGACTTACACTTCTTCACCTTCGTTTTTGCAGGAAACGACGGGTACACTGTGCACTACGGAAGATGTCTACAACGA
>NW_021156613.1:1843-2090 GCF_002837175.3 Physeter macrocephalus | reverse complement strand
CTCTCACGAGGAAGCACGGAGAGATGAAGTCGTTCGAAAGCACTGAGCATGGAACAGGATTTCGCGCAGTACGACGGCAATACGGTCAGGGCCTCCTCTAAAAGTTCTTCAGCACGCTACAGGGGAGCTGGTGCTTGAGATGTCTTGCTGAAAGACATGCTCTACGATATTCATGATGCAGCGCCTGCTTCGCTAGCAGATCTGCCTCGGTTCGCACGTATCATCAAAAGCGGGCCGCCCGCTAACT
>NW_021156613.1:0-205 GCF_002837175.3 Physeter macrocephalus | reverse complement strand
CTACCACTCCATCGAGTAGGGACACTTTCACGTGCTGTCATTTCCAACAATGTATTGTCCGTATACATCGATACGACTCACTGGAAAGCTGCCTCCCCGCAGGGTCGATCGTGTAATGCGAGTCTACTTCAGTGAAGCCATTCACCTTTGAATCCGCACACCTGTTCTCCTCGTTGATTTTCATTCCACATCCACGTATATCTTT
>NW_021156612.1:891-2091 GCF_002837175.3 Physeter macrocephalus | reverse complement strand
TGCCGTGAAACGGCGTACTCTGCTCCATGCGCACGCGCATGGAGACAGTCCCGAAGAAACGTTGAACATACAGTATAAATCATGAATCAAATCAGAATCTCTCCTTATGTGCCCTTCAGTGCGGTGCTCGCAGCGCAGACAAATCCGTCGGCCCAATGTAAGACGCAAGAGGGGGCTACAAGCGACACGTAAATGGTCAAACTTCTGTTTGAGTGTGTCTGCATTGTGAAGGGGGCAAAAATGGCACCGCGTAGGTGCGTGTTGACATTTGCGTACCCAAAAGTTCCTACCTTTATCGACTCATCTGTCCCAACTTTTGATCACTACATAAAACTAACGGGGACAATTTCGCGGATATCTTCGGCTGCGGGTGTAACCAGTGGCTGACCACTTTCAACGTACAAGCGCTGAATCGTTGTGCACATGGCAGTATCGAAGACTGTTTGGCGGTGCTGCTCTTGAGCTTTCTTGCGAGCGCGAGCATCTTCTATCGCTTTCTTCCGTCTGTAAAGCTTTTGAATCCAGAGCGCGATGATCCTGTTTAAACAACCTCTTGACACATATACCTGAGCATACAGAATCGCCCTTTGCAATACTACTAGCCACCACAATTACCCGCGTGCTCCTTTGAGGTTTCTGTGAAGAGAGCGCTGTGGGAACGCCGCCGCGAGCGTTCGATTCGGTACATCAGCTTGCACGCCTTCTTGCTTCCAACACAACATGCCACTCGATCGTGTGCATTTATTTCTTCTCTGCGCCGCAAAACTATGCCTTGAACTGCTGCGCCTTACGGTGAAACGAGAGTATGGTGCTATACCAGTGCGCTTGGCGTATGATGGAGGCACTACACACCACAGAGGGGCAGAGGAGTGGATACACTGAGAACTGTTGGGGTTAGTTCTCGTACAGTACAGAAACCTGAAATCGTTATATATAGGCGTCCTTAGCAGGTCTACCTCCCTAGAAGGAAGCATGTTTATTCTTGTGCTCTACAACTGCCAGAACATCAAACACTTTCTCTGTCACTGTCAGACACCTGTTTGCTTTACCAGTTTTTATCATCTTTGAGCGTAGAATGGAGACATCGCGACCTTCCTATCGTCTGGTGCCGAGACTGGTAGAAGAGTTTTTCCAGCCAAAGAAAGATTGCTGGTTTCTCTGTCCTTTGCACTGCTGCCCACCTAACGACGGTGCTAGGGA
>NW_021156612.1:0-597 GCF_002837175.3 Physeter macrocephalus | reverse complement strand
CCCGCCGCAACATCTCACGCAAAGCCAGGAGGGCCGTGCAGAAGCTCTACTGGAGGCCTTGTATTCCCAGGCAGCTCTAGATAAAGGTATGATATCCGGCACTTGTACAAGGGATAAAGAAGTGTTATCCGCTTGCGTTTGTCCGGCTATCAATATCTTTACGGTGCGTACATATTCCTAGACAAATTTTGTTGTGTGCGGGCATAATATACAATTGTTCAAGTGTGCACAGATGGTGACGGATAGCCGTTGTTTCCGAACAGGAGAGGGACGGCAGCAGACGAAAATAAGCTGTTGGACAGATTAGTTCAAAGACAGCGGTGGTGGTGACCCCGCAAAGCGGCGGCAAATCGCTCAGAGCTTACTGCAGTAAGTCGAGGTATTCGGGCATGAGGCAAGCTGCCTCCTTGCATATGGAGATGAACCACATTTCAGAGAAGTTATCTTCTTCATTTCTTGGCCACTGGACAACGGGTATAACACCGTATTTTATGCCTCCCAAGGGATGAGGTAGCCTGCAGGTGTGTTGAGAGCTTCGTTCAAAAGTCTTCTCAACTGCGCTTAAGGAAAAATGAGTAAATACGGAAGTGGTCTCTA
>NW_021156611.1:0-2091 GCF_002837175.3 Physeter macrocephalus | reverse complement strand
CATGTAATTCTAAACTCTTTTCAGTTTCCACACACACGTAGAGAGGTGTTAATAGAAGGGAAGGGCGAAAGACATACAGACGCATTGATAAGCAGACCAACCTAGGCTGGTAACACAGCCACGGATCTGGATACTTGGTGGAGTCTAGCTTGAAGGGCATAGTGTCCCCTATTGCTGTCCAACAGCCAGTAGCAGAGCATTCTTAGGAAAGGAAACTGGCGAACTTGTAATACTTTTGCGGCTTTCAGAGAGGCGTTGTTGACTTGATGACTTACCTGGGGAGCAACACGAAAATCATCGCTCTGAAAAGTAAGGCTTAACATCCTTCTCCGTAATCCTGCTAGTTTTGGAAGTCACATTTTCTCCTACAAAATGCATGTGTTTACAGCCTCCGGTTTTGAAACACGTACGCGTCCCTGCCATTATTTTTTGCCACCGGAAACGGAAGCCAGTTTCGTAATCCTTGCCAAACCTCCAACGTTCTACCCAGTCGTCGAAGAAAACAAGCTGACCAACGGATCTAGGAAGACTACGTAGTGATCTCTGCATTTTCAAAAGGCCTACATTTACTCGTGTCAAAAAAGAAGATGGAGTGTGCCGCCTCCTTTTATTTCTTCAGTTACGCAGCGTTCAGTGGAAACAATGGCGATGCGAATGCACCCCAACAATTCATAGTTGTTTCTGGACGTTGTACGAGTTTTGAGTTAGAGAGATTATGCATCTAGACAACTGTTGAAAAACTTGTCAACGTGTCCGAGGACGCCTTACACAGACACCAGACACCCGGTGGCTATTGAAGGGACTTAAGTGTTAGGTGGAAGTCTGTTTATCTGTCATTTTGTCACGTACAGGTGTATAGTATGTGGTGTGTGCGTCAGTGAGAGAGACCAAACCTAGGTAGACCGCGCTCCTCAAAAGAGGAAAGTGTGCGTGAAACTAGAGAGGGATGCTGTATCTCCATCTGGAACACATACACACTGTCCCCGTTTCCAAAGAATGTCTTATCTTTCGCTCTTTGTGTGGAGTACGGAGAGAACGAGCTAAAGTGGAAGTAGCTTTGTTCTGTCGCCTGTTTTGGAGCGAGTGCCTCTCTCTGGTAAAGCGGTTACACTAGTTGTTGAGTTTGTCCTGATCGTGACGTACACACACGGTGACTACGCACTCATTCCTTTCCATTTTCCTACCCTTCGGCGTCCTCGCGCCAGTGATACTGTATGCATTTGCACTATGCTGCCTGTGCTTCCTCCGAGTTGCTAACTGTGACTACACTCAGAAGATATGCTTCGACACTTTCCTCTATAGCAATTGCTAGCTGCACTGTCTGCTTTTCCATTGGGTGAGTTGCACTCCCTGTGTCTATCTAGCAATACTGGTTCTCCTAAACTGCACTGTTTTGTTTTCTTATATTACACGTGTCCTGCTGATGCTGTGCCATATTTCCCCGGTGTTCCTTTATTCATCCTGTGTTTGACTGTTGTTTTTGTGATTCTAACGAAACGTACACGTCTTGGTTTTGCACACGATCTCCAAGTTGCGCTGTACTATCCCGGTTCATCGAGGTGAAGCTCCTTTCGCGCGACGGTGGTTTGCCGCATTGCCTCCAGGTGCCTTCCTGCAATTTTACTGCTACTTTAGAGATAGGGCTGGTTTTTGTTGTTGTTTTATTGATCGTGCCCTACCGTGAATATCCATCCACGCCACTCGCCACAAACATACCTTTCCATTGGTGTTCTTCTTATAGTGTTTGCTTCTTTGGATAGAGGTTTAGCTCTCCTGTTGGCAGTACATATTTCATGACTTGCACTACGGGGTGCCGAATGCAGTCTGCTTTGTATCTGTGTACTCAAGCACACCACGGACGTTTCCCCCAACCTTTACGGAGAACCTTGCGTGTACACGATGCTTATGTAACGGGTAGTACGTAAACATAACTGTTGTTAGCTATGGCGGACCTGATTCTCAATGTATCACGCATTCTGACTGCAGTAAGTAAATACAATTCATTACCGTTGGCGGGATTGCCGGTGTGCGGCTGTTGTTATATTCGAGCTCTGGTTAGATGTTGTCAGAAGAATGATTAACTATCTTGAC
>NW_021156610.1:0-2091 GCF_002837175.3 Physeter macrocephalus | reverse complement strand
TTCCTACAAAAAGCAGCTACACCAAGTAATTGTTCATATATCTGAGCGTGTACAGGTGCGCACACGGATGACCACCTGTTCGAGTGTTTTCTGTGTGTGTAAGCATGTCGAAAGAGACCGAGGGCACGAGCGCTTAATATGCATGATGATGATGCATGTGTACGTGTTTACGCGTGTCTACCACACACGAAGGCAGTAGGAGCGTCAGTAATGGAGAACTCAAACACACACTCTCTTCCAACCCGAATAGCTTCTCCTTGTAACGAGTAGACACCCCCTGTTCTGCACGTCCATCTACGTGAGTGTACCTTCGTCCACGGACACGAATTTAATACGGATAAACATGCACAAGTGTTCCCCGCAGCTTCCACCATTCAGCGCCTCCTTCTTCTGCATCAAGGTTAAACAGCACTACACGCACACGTACGTATGTACCGATGTAGGCTGAATATTGCACAGCTTCACATATGTGCGTGTATACGTAGGGATATAGAGGCTCACGCAGCACAAATTGTGGTGCAGCCCACTGCGCTGCAAACTCGCGGTCAAAGCGTGTCTTGTACACATTTTCGTTATAAGGAATATCAGCAAGGATAACTAGGACTCTGATACGTATGTATACACATATGCATATATATGTATATGTATAAATGGTATACGTACGCCCGTGGAGGAGCGAGAGCCATACATGAACATTTTCATGTACATCCGCACATATGGACATGCATAGAGGTAAAAGGTGACACATTCGCAGAGGTGTGTATGCGAGCAGGTTTGTGTGTGGATATGGACACATCCAGGTAGGGAAATATGTAGTAGAACTTACTTATGTATGTATACCTGTCTGCACGTAGAGGTAAATTAAACCGTAACAAACTTCCTGTACAAACAACCGGGATACTGGATGCTTCTCGGCACACTTCTGCAGGATGGACGCTCTTTAAACCACGTCCCATTCGAAGAGGCGGCGCTTCTATGCAAACCTAGGTAATAAGAAGTTTTGTAGATGGCTGCACAAACCCTATAACGGAGGCCTGATGCAGGCATAATCGATCGCGGGGCACTCCCCGCATTGCTGACGTGGACCTGAACGCATACAGATACCTCCTGCCACCTGCATTTCGTATATGTCGCGCCGTGCTGAGGACCAGCATTAGGTGAAACAAGCATAACACACCGAAGATCCCGGAAAGATGTGGGCCTCCGTCGGCAGCAGAAACACTGGTCAAACACGCTGTTACTGCGTAGATGTCAGTGTGTAAACATACGTACATATGTGGAGGTAGATCAGAACTCCCCTTACAGGTACGTGTAGGTTTCCGTTGAAAAAGTAGGTGTCGTCAGCGTTGCTCTGCTGCCAGATGTGCATCTACTGCGTAGAACCACATCGCTCGTAAAATAGATTGTCGTGCTCTTGCGTATAGGAAAAACGCGTCTCGTGCAGGGAGCTGCTCGGCACAGAGACACGTGGCTGTGCCTTTTCTCTATTGCGTAGAACCACATCGCTCGTAAAATAGATTGTCGTGCTCTTGCGTATAGGAAAAACGCGTCTCGTGCAGGGAGCTGCTCGGCACAGAGACACGTGGCTGTGCCTTTTCTCTATTGCGTAGAACCACATCGCTCGTAAAATAGATTGTCGTGCTCTTGCGTATAGGAAAAACGCGTCTCGTGCAGGGAGCTGCTCGGCACAGAGACACGTGGCTGTGCCTTTTCTCTATTGCGTAGAACCACATCGCTCGTAAAATAGATTGTCGTGCTCTTGCGTATAGGAAAAACGCGTCTCGTGCAGGGAGCTGCTCGGCACAGAGACACGTGGCTGTGCCTTTTCTCTATTGCGTAGAACCACATCGCTCGTAAAATAGATTGTCGTGCTCTTGCGTATAGGAAAAACGCGTCTCGTGCAGGGAGCTGCTCGGCACAGAGACACGCAGCACTGATGCCAGTGTGAACACCATCACACGCAAATATTCACCCACGCGCAGAGGTATCGACGCATCCCAGTTTTTCGCAGCATTCCTCACAGGAGAAGTATCAGATTTCTCTGAGTCCGCCTGAAGAGTCGTTGCAACATCAGACATGACGAAGCCGTGT
>NW_021156609.1:0-2091 GCF_002837175.3 Physeter macrocephalus | reverse complement strand
TGAGTAGTATTCCATTGTATATATGTACCACATCTTCCTTATCCATTCAATGGACGTTTAGGTTGTTTCCATGTCTCGGCTATTGTGAATAGTGCTTTAGCAAGCTTTCTAAGCTCAGTTGCCTCATCTGTAAAATGGAGAGAAGAATGCTTATTTGTTGCTTTTCATTTCAAAGAAATCTAAGTCAGCCCAAACCCAAGACCTTTTGGACATCTGATCCACAAACACTCTGTTCCACCAACTGGGCGCCGTCCTGGGGAGACGGTGATAAACAGCATGTGAGAAATGTATTCCCAACCCCCTGCCCCCCACAGCAGTTGATATCCACAGATTAGAAAAAGTTAGGCCCGGACACAGACCAAAATCATTCATTCATTTGTTCATTCATTCCTTCCTTCCTTCAATAACAGACATCAACTGAATACCTGTATATGCCAGATGCTGCTGGGCATTGGTTGAATCCTTTGTGATCCTTGGCCTCAAGATCCAGTAGACTCAGACAGACATAGAAAAATAAATGCAAAATGAAGTGACATGTGCTCTTTAGAGACAAAGGAATGTGGGAATTTAGAGGGGACAACTATTGATATTTAGCTGACAGTGAGGGGAGGTTTTGCAGAGCAGGGCCTTGAATTCTATCCAAGTAGAATCGTGCCAGACGGACTAGCACTTTTCAGACAAGGACCTTGTCTTCGTCTGTTCAGCCTGCTATAACAAAAATAGAGCAGGTGGGTGGTTTTATAAACAGAAATGTATTTCTCATGGTTCTGGAGGCTGGGAAGTCCAACACCAAGGTGCTGGCAGATGTGGTGTCTGCTGAGGGCCCACTTCCTGGTTCATAAATGGCTCTTTTCACCATGTCCTTCCATGGCAGAAGGGGCGAGGGAGCTCTATGGGGTCTCATTTTATAAGGGCACTAATCTGATCATAAGGGCTCTGTCCTCATGACCTAATCACCTCCCAGTGGCCCCAACTCTAAACACCATCAGATTGGCGATTCAGATTTCAATATGAATTTGGGGGGGACACAAACATTCTGTCCCTAGCAAATCTGTACGTGCAAAGGGAGAGTGTGAAAAAAGGCCGCATGATTGGAGATGGGGAGAGGCATGGATGGCGGGGCAAAGCGTGCAGGAGGGTCAGTGATGGGAGAGGTAGATGGTCAGATAAACTCGACGTAGACCACGAAAGGCCCTGTGTGCTAAGATAAACATTTGGATCTTATTCTCTTGGCAATGGGAAACCATTGGAAGCTTTTGGGCAGAAAAATGGCATTTTTGATCTGTTTTTAGAAAGAGAATGCTGGCAGCCAAGGAGAGGAGGGACTGAAGTTGGAAGTATCTGGAGGTAGAAAAGTCAGTTGGGATGTTGTGCAATAATCCAAGGGAGAAATGATAAAGGCGTGAACCAAGAGAGCGGTGGCGGGGAGGGAGAGCAGGGATCGAGTTAAAGAGATTTCTGATGAGAAGCTACACAACTTGGTGACTAAGTAGACGTGAAGGATGAGGGAGAGGGAGGAGTCTCTGTTGATTTCCAGGCTCCTGTTTCAGGTGATTATGTACAGCAAATGAAACAGGGAAATATGGGAGGAGGGGCAAATCGGGGAACAGAGGATGTGCTCCATTTAGGACTTGTTAAATCTGAGTAGATGGAAGATGTGCAGATGAAATAACCAAATGAGATATGATGGGCTCGAGGAGAAGTTGAGGCTGGAGATATCGCTGTGTGGAGATCTCAGGTGAGCTGAGCCAGAGGGAGGGTCTAGGGTAAAGAGAGCTGAAGATGAGAGGCTGGCAGAGGAAGAGTGGAAAGAGATGAGGGAGACCGGGGACCAGCGAGGAGATCCAGGAGGAGGAAGAGCAGGAAAGAGTGATATCCAGGGGACCAGGAGAGCTGATAGACAAAAGGAAGAGAAACGGTTCTATGCAGCAGAGTGGTGGGGACATGAAGACGGGAACCAAACCGTAGCCTGAAGACGAGGAGGTCATTGGCGTCTCTAGTAAGAGCAACTTCAAAATCTGCAGCTCCACTAAATCCACGGACAATCGCATCTGTTTCCATGGGCTGGTGGGAAGAGGCTTGAGGAATTCA
>NW_021156608.1:1586-2091 GCF_002837175.3 Physeter macrocephalus | reverse complement strand
CTGTTCAGCAACAATGACGCTGTATACGGGCGGTAGACGGTGCACCACTTCCCCGCCCCAAGTGCCACCTGTTTGTGGTAGCCTTCTTGAAAATTTTCAGACGCGTGCTGGGAAGGCTGTCTTGGCTGCCACGGCACCGTGGGAGCACTCGAAAAACCGACAGATAACATTTCAGTCTGGCAAAGTCAAGGGGAAAACTCTGCTCGACGAAGAGAGCAGGGCTGCTCGAATGGTTTACCCGCATGCGCTAGATAAGCTGCAGGAGGCGGCGATGGACGCAGCTGTTTCGGAATTGATTAGTAGGTCGCTACGAGACCTGCAAGAGAAAGTAAGTATCTCGTTTGTGGATTGTCGTACATGCACCTCGAAAAAAGGTGAGTCAGTATTATTGCAAGTACTCTTGAAGAGAGTCCCTGCTGCATAGTTGATTTCTTTCTGCCTTCACGTGTAGACGCCGTTCCACTGCCAGGGAGGAAAAAACCCTCTTTATGCATATGTGTACAAG
>NW_021156608.1:0-331 GCF_002837175.3 Physeter macrocephalus | reverse complement strand
GGTGCGCAGAGGTTGGCTGTCGTCGTGCCTCGCTCGTGCACTGCAGATGATCAGCTTGGACGTGCGGCACATTGCACTGCTCTTGGAAGCCTTTGCACTCGCGTCCTTCTCGGTAGGTCGGGTGAAGCGCTCTCCTAGTGTATTTGTTGAATGCCGCACACCCATTCTGTTACATCCGCTCCTTCTTATCGTGTGTATGCTGTTCCTACGTGCACGAGCACCTTCCTTCTGACTCTTTCGCTGTCTTCTTTCAAGTTGCCGTGCGCGTGGTTGGTGCTGCGCGTCAAGGAGCTTCAAGTTCTGCCTGAACCGCACACGAAGCTGGCCTACT
>NW_021156607.1:0-2091 GCF_002837175.3 Physeter macrocephalus | reverse complement strand
GAGAGGATGATGAATTCTGGAAGAATAGAGGTCGGCAGGAGAGAGCAACGAACGCTATTTTTGACCTCGCAGCACCTGTGAGGACATTGTGTGGGAAAGGCCGACAGGAGAAGGAAAAAAAAGCTCTTGCTCCTCCGCGTGCAACGCAGCAGCCTGCGGACTCCTGCGCGGTTCGTCTTGTTATGGTATACAGGGGGCAAAGTTTCAATTTCCGCACATTTTTGCCTTTCTCCTGGGGACGGGGGAGCAGGGTGAACTTTACGATAGCAGTCAAAACCGAAAGAGAAAAAGCCTTCTCTGATAGGGAATGCCAAGTATTCGAAACTCTCGTCCGTACGTGCTTACACGCGACGGCTCACTGGGGCACGACGGGAAGACTATATCGGCTCTGACTGCAGAATGTGGAAGAAGGAGAAGACAGAGACGAGTGGTGCGGAAGAGAGCGTAACTGCAGATCATCGAATGCAAGAAGAGAATGTGGATGGCCAAGAAGAAGAGGATGAGGGAAAAGTACACGATAGCGAGTCTTGCGTGCCAGAAACAGGGTGCGCACGCACGGCAGCGGGGGGGAGGCTGTACAAATGAACAATTGGAGGAAGTAGAGCAGGGGAAGGAGGTTTCACGTGTAGGAGAGAAACGCAAAAGGAGGAACGTAGAATAGAGCCTGCTGATTTTGCGACGGCAACATTTTACGATAGTAGCCCTGAGAAGCCAACAATAAACGACAAGAAGGCAAAGTACCGTTTCTTCTCGTGTGTAGTGGCACTTACCATTTTTTCACTGCAGGGCTGGTGGCGATGGTAGTGGTCGAAACGATGAAATTGTCTTTCCAGGAAAGCCGCACTTGAGAGGCTTGCAATTTATTCAGCTGGGGAAACGTAGCCTCTTTGTATAAGCGGAACTTTCCAAAATTTCATGCGCCGAAGTAACGGGAACATTTGTAGTGTTTACGTGTTGCTGTGAAGGTCCCTGCGTACAAGACCGCAGATTGTTGAGGCGCTCTACCGTGGTGACCTCACGCTGCTTTAAAAGAGGCAAGGACGTACACGTACGTACATACAGATGTATTTTGTGCGCGTGGACCTCTACGGACTGTGAATAACAGGAGTTAAACACGCCGAGTGAGTAGTGTGGTAAATAAATATTCACCACGGCGCGCATTCGTTTTCTGTCCCAGCTGGTCAGACATCCGTTCATGACCTGTGCACCTGTTGCCTTTTGTGAAATACATTCTGCCGTCGGTGAACTGGATCTTTATTTTTGGAAGGCGAGGTACACCACGGCACGTAACAAGTACTGTTTGTGGCATGTTTCTGGGAGTCAGTTCGGAGCGGAGTGAGCTTGCATACACTTTGTCACAGTGAGATGGCAGCCCACTCTTAAACTCACCAGAAATCCTGCAAGCGATGCCTGTTTTTAGTGAAACGGTGGAGCTCTGTGGGAAGTACAACTGCATGAATACGGTGTGCTACGGTGAGGAGCTCGTATCTTTCACTTTAGTTCCGATCGCACACAAGGGAGAAATAACTCAGTATCAGTTACGTAATCCACCCTTGATGCGGAGCTTGACTACTTGACTTCCTCAAAGTATTATCACGCCGTATTCTTCTTCTCTCTGAGCGGCTCACAGGTTGGGACAGAATACAATGTTTACACGACCACACACGCACATACTGAATACCACGGATACAGACAGGGCAGTGGGTATCAGCGCTGGTTGCCCTGACTGCTTACTCTATCTCCATTCGTACGCTAAACTGATTACCTCCTTGATGATGTTTGAAATCAAGCCATGTGTACCGGTTTTTGCATGCATTTCTATGTACGAATAGATTATTTGTTGCTGAAAATAAGCTCCCACACGTACGCTGTACTGCGGCAGAAGACCGCTACGAAGGAACGTAGCCGTCACACCCTAACAGGAAAATGTGCACTGTCGCAGGTGCTTGATTTGCCGCGCAAGCACAAGTTGCTAGTAGTACCGCGTGCCGTGCTGCGGGTCTTGTGTATATATACCCGAACGTAGCAGATGCCGTACGTTCCTCGGAAGAAGGCGGTTGTCAACAACGCTGAGCAGGTGGTTCCTGTTTA
>NW_021156606.1:1849-2091 GCF_002837175.3 Physeter macrocephalus | reverse complement strand
AGTCATATAATCTGCTGCTGCAGTGAGGGTGGGTCTGGCAGCAAAGGATAATCCCGTTTCGAAACGAAAAAGCACTTCCTGCGCGCCGCGGCATGGACGGTACTCAATAGCAGTACATCTCTATGGGAATCATATTTCGCAGAATGACGTCTTTTCGTTTTTCCTACTAATATCAGATATGATCCATGGACGCTTCTTGGGAGAAGGTCGCGCTCACATTACTATGGAGGTGGTGCCGTGAG
>NW_021156606.1:0-586 GCF_002837175.3 Physeter macrocephalus | reverse complement strand
CGAAGGGGGGAAATTTATAGTAGTATCACTGTGATGTAGGTACGTGATTAGACACCGTCCCTGTCTCTCTTGTATCTATCTTTCTTCTGTGTGTATACACGTATACGTAATAGTGTAAGGAGCTGTGAAGGGGGCCCGTGAAGTGGCTAGCTGCATGCACTACCACACAGACAACCTCGCTCACGTTGGCAACTTAACACACGCAAAGAACGAGCAGGGCTTTTGACCAAGAAGCTGTAGTTGGTGGAGTTTGGCTTTTACATTGTTGAAGTGCACATAGGGCGGCCTTGCGTATATATCCACATGTGCGTGGTCGCCCCACGTATTTATCGACATGCGCGTGGACTGCCAACACACTCACACCTGCACGTCGTACGTACACCCGGAGCTAGCTCTCAGCCTCACCACCTATCAACGTGCACACATGCGTATAAGTATGTGCGGTACAGGTGTAATCACGTATATGTGTATACGAACTCTATTCAGCATAAGTATTCATGAATGCAGCCCTGGCGTAATTCGATTCTGGCGCCAGGCAGTGTTCGTCCACACCCGCTATACCAGGGACGCTTGCCGGCGTGCCTTA
>NW_021156605.1:1305-2092 GCF_002837175.3 Physeter macrocephalus | reverse complement strand
AGCGCGTCAAAAACTCGTTAGCCGGCGCTGCCCGCTGTTTTTCGGTGTGACCTGCCAATTGTACAGCAGGTACGACGGAACTAACGGCTCTGTGTCAGTGGGGAGGATCAAGTGATGTGCTTTGTCCTTCCAAAATCTAGTTTCCCTTCTGGACAGTTTTCATCATTCCTTCTCCGTTCTTTGCTTGCGCCTCCGGCAGTCGTGTATGGCACCTCCGACGGTCACCGCAAGACTGTGTCTTGCGGCCCCCCCAAAAGTTAACTTTCCCAGGCTCCCAACGCAGTGGAGAAGGCGATTTCACAGGAGTTCCTCCACCTGAAGTGTGAGATTATATGCGCGCATAGTTGTGTCGCATCCTTGTACTGTTTAGCCGTGGATCTTACCAGTGTCATGTACCCCATTCGTAGCCTCCGACATCGATCTACGTGTGGTCCGCGCAGATGGTGGTCATGTCTTGTGGTCGCCAGCCGGACACCGTCGGCCCACCCACCGTGTGCACTGCTCACTGCTGGAGTGTACACATATGTACGCTGTGCCATCTTCTGTCTCACGACATTGTGTATACGTGAGGGGGGGACGTCCCATTTCCCTCCGCAGCGAGTGTGATTTTTGGCGTGAATTGGCTGCTCACAGCGCTGTTACCTCTCAGTCTCCCGGTGGGTTTCACTGTGCGAAACAACTACTATTGTACGATATCGTGCACGTTGCGTCACTGCCTTCTCGGTTTAAAGTGCAGGATAGCCTTTCAGTCTGGCTACCTCCTCCCGTATAATGACGCACAGTATGC
>NW_021156605.1:0-1064 GCF_002837175.3 Physeter macrocephalus | reverse complement strand
CACCAGGAGGGCTACCCAGCGCCACTAGCTCGCAAGCCACAACTGCACTAATTGCGCATCAGTTTCATCAGAAGGACAGACTCAAGCTCGAACCTTTTCATCCCCTCGCTATAAGCAGGGGGCGTGCGCGTACCCCCCTTGTGGCAGCTGTTTAAGGGAGCACGAAAACTCAACGAATATAACCCACCTGCTGCTGATCTGCGCTTCCTTCGCGTGTTTTGAGAAACAAGATCCTAAGGCTTCTATGATCCGGCCTTTTCCAGAGCCCCCACCACACAACCAGTGCATGCACATCATAACTACGTGAAGGCTGCTGGCCAGTGGATCATGCGGCACGTTTGTCCACCTCCCAAGACTATGGCTCTATGTACTAAGCTGCAGCGGTCACTTCACCGCCTTTCCCCGGAGCTTCCTGTAATTACAACTGCATCGCTGTAAGGAGCAGCAGCAACTCTTGTCCGCAGCGCTGCTTAGCTGGCCTTCCCCATGCAAATGCTTGTGTACATCTATCTTGTGTCCTTGGGCACGAACTGGAACAACATATACTTGTAGACAGATCTTTTTTCTAGATATATGAAGGATGGGTGGCATAAGCTTTCGCCGAAGGCATATACGTAGTTGGTGATATGTATATGGCTGAGTAGGCTGTTTCGAAATGTCATACCTCAAGTCCATCTCTGCGGTCATGGCAGCAGACTGTCCCTTCGTAAACTATTTGTCGTAGTAGGTTCCTTGGAAGTAACCGATGAGGACAGGAAGTTCACCAGCAAAGTGGTATGCTTCATCAATTACTCTGCAAGAATATTTGTTTTCCTTTAAGGCAGCTGGGGGTCTGCCACGCAAGACATAAAAGTGTGACACCGCATACAACAGGATGCTGTTGTGTCCGGCTTGTTGGTGTCCTTGATAGCTCGGCTTTGCCTCATGCCCGTGTACGTGCGGTCACAAGGAGTCGGTCTGTACAGCTATAATCGGCAGCATTCTACTGTGCAGCTTCCTGACGCTTGACAGACCGCTTGTTTCTGTACACCTGGCAGCATTGACGGCGACTGCGGCGTCTCTAC
>NW_021156604.1:1451-2092 GCF_002837175.3 Physeter macrocephalus | reverse complement strand
CTATACACATAACTTTGATGTATATTTGTATACATACACAGCAATATAATATATATATTATATATTTATATACATTGAACTGAAAACTGGTAGTATACATATATAGTGTAAAAATGTGTGTATATATGCATGTGTGGGAAAGCAGGTTGAGACATATGTAAGCATGGGTTAGACAGGGTTCAAGATTATAAAAGTAGTTATGTGTAGGTAGTGAGGTTAAGGCCCATTTGATTGAAAATATTGCAGGGGTGCGAGAAGATGACAGAAGAGTAAGATGCGGAGATCACCTTCCTCCTCACAGATACATCAGAAATACATCTACACGTGGAACTTCTCCTATAGAACACCCACCGAACGCTGCCAGAAGACCTCAGACCTCCCACAGGGCAAGAAACTCCCCACCTACCTGGGTAGGGCAAAAGAAAAAAGAACAAACAGAGACAAAGAATAGGGACGGGACCTGCACCAGTGGGAGGGAGCCGTAAAGGAGGAAAGGTTCCCACACACTAGAAGCCCCTTCGCAGGCGGAGACTGCGGGAGGCGGAGGGTGAAGCTTCGGAGCCGCGGAGGAGAGCGCAGTAACAGGGTGCGGAGGGCAAAGCGGAGAGATTCCCGCCCAGAGGATCGGTGCCGACCGGCAC
>NW_021156604.1:0-209 GCF_002837175.3 Physeter macrocephalus | reverse complement strand
CTTCCTTCCTCCCTTCTTTCCTCCCTTCCTTCCTTCCTTTCTTCCTCCCTTCCTTCCTCCCTTTCATCCTCCCTTCCTTCCTCTCTTCCTTCCTCCCTTTCTTTCTCTCTTCCTTCCTTTATTCCTTCCTTCCTTCATCCCTTCCTTTCTTTCTTCTTTCCTTCCTTTCTTTCTTTCCTTTCTATTTTTGCTCCCTTTTATTTTGAGCC
>NW_021156602.1:0-2092 GCF_002837175.3 Physeter macrocephalus | reverse complement strand
CCACCGCAATGAGAAGCCCGCGCACCGCAACAAAGAGTAGCCCCCGCTCGGTGCAACTACGGAAAGCCCGCGTGCAGCCACGAAGGCCCAACACAGCCAAAAATGAATACATACAATAAATAAATTACAAAAAAAGAAACAACAGCTGACTGGTAGCTTCTTGTCTCCCAGAATGCATATGACACCCCCCTACACACAAATTGACAGGGTGTCCTACTTGGTCTGTTGAGTGTGTTCAGAGACTTAAACAGATACGTATGGAACTCCTACACTTTTCCAGGCACCGTGCCAGCTGCCACAGTCAGAGCAGCAACAATACAGGTACACTGTTGTCCTGGTGGCATGAACAGTCAAGAGAGGAAGTTGGAGTTCAGGTTCATGGTATTTACCGCGAGTAACCAGCAGGCTTACTCTGGGGCGTTTGCACGGTGTAATCATCGTTCAGTATTTACCTGGCTTTTGGGTCATCTTTTAAAATAATGCCCAGAAAAAGGCTCATAAGAAAAAAGCAGAATCCCTGAGACCAGAGACAGCCTCTCTTGCTCCATTTCTAGAAAAAAAACTCATATGGGGAAAGCATCTCCACCTGGTAGCTCAGAATTATCTAGAAGTTTGTGGGGAGAAAAAATATTTTAGGTAAATGGTACAACCTGCTCGAGAGCAGTTCAAGCTTTTGAACTCTCCCTGGTTCTTTACTGCTCTCTCCCCCCTCATTGCCTTCCCTCCCCATCACCCTCCCTCCGCAAAACAGTCATCATTGTCATGAGGGAGATCTGCTGAGAAGTGGCAGGATGCGCTTTCCGGGGACCAGCTGCTGGACTGAGGCCCGGCCATCTCCCCTGTTCCCATTTCTCTGCCTCCTTCTTGCCGGCGTGTCTGAGCTGCAGCCATACTGTGCACTCGAAAGCTGTCCCACGGTCACATGGAGGGGGCTTAGCTTTTACTACAGGACAGGTTTCCATGGGAAACAGGGCTTCTGGGAAGCAAGTCCTTTTGGGAGGAGGCTGTGTGTTCTAGCTTGAGGGGAGAAACAGCCAAGCAGTGTTCCTGCTTGACCCCTTCACACACACACACACTTCTCCACCCCAGGGAAAAGAAAAATATCTGATGATTATCTCATAACTGACCCTGATTCCCCAAAGGCAGCTGGTAATTATTAAATTGAGAGAATCATGGAACACTTTCTAAATGGAAAGGCTTATGAAGAATAGATCAGGAACAGGTAAAGTTAATAGTTATAAACCCATTTCCATAGAAATGGACTTATTAGCGGGCGTGCCAGCTGCCTAGAAGTAAAAGACCCCCTTCCTCTGGTTTGAGGGAAATGACTTAAAATAAAAACTTATGCATAAAAGTGACTCTGTCTGGATTGTTATTCCATTTGCAGCAGGTCCACAGGAGAAGAAGAGCCCACAGTTAAGGGGGGGCCAGCCTTCCCACGCAGACCCTGCCCCCTTTGCCCAAAGACTGGCCACTTCGGCACCCCAAGACCAGAGTGCGGATTTAGCAGGATTAAACTGCTGATAACGAGAGAGTTATGCTCCTTTTCTTCTCGTGCTGGATTTTCACTTTCTCGGCGGTAGTTTTTCTGAAGTTTACTGAGTGCTGAGACCCAGGAGGCATTAGAAGCAGCTCCTTAGATCTACTTACAAGCACGGTGCAGACTAAAGAGAAACTGAAGATCTGATCTGATAGGGCCGAGCATCTCTTATAGGAGGAGACTTAACAGACGGATAAGTGGAGAATCCCTGTGATCGGAGAAGTGACTTTAGGCTGGGGTGTGGTGGCTGGGAAAGGGGGGTGACCGAAGCCGAGAACCGAGTGCTCAAGTTCCTAAGATCCTGAAATCCCTCTCGCAGGGCCCCGGGAAATAGGGGTCCCCTGTTCCCATGTGAGCGCACTGTCATGCTCACATGAGGCCAGGTCCCTTACTCAACACACATTCCCTTCCCGTGCAAAACGACATGTGCAAATAGATACGATGCTTTCGCAGGCCCACATAGGCACCAATATTCTCCCCAAATTCTAAAGCTCAGAGTCTGCACCACGGGTCCACAGCCACACAGGTAAGTAGAAGTAGAAACAGCCAGAA
>NW_021156601.1:0-2092 GCF_002837175.3 Physeter macrocephalus | reverse complement strand
GGTCTCTGTAATGTCCGTGGGTGTGTTTCGGCAGCTTATGGGAAATATCGAAGAGGCACGTGGTTCCTATGCCTTTCCCAGGGCCTGGAAAGAGAACCTTGTCTCTGTAATGTCCGTGGGTGTGTTTCGGCAGCTTATGGGGAATATCGGACAGGCACGTGGTTCCTGGGCTATGGAACTCACCTCGGGTGTCCACGTTGGGGAGGATTCATTTCAGGGGCGTGTAACTGTGGGGACGTATGGGCGTGTTCATGTGTCTGCTGAACACTGGAGACGAGTGGATTATACAAGCGACGGGCCTTCTCATCGTGCAAAGAACGCAGAGCTGCGCAAAAGAACAGGAAATTCAAATGACCGTCATAGCTGCCGAATCTCCAATATGAGGGCTTCCTTGGTGCATGCAAGGATTACGTGCCTCAGGAGGCGTGGAGAGCCGTGGTCTCTAAGTTAGAAGAGCCGGGGACTGGAAGTGCTTTTGGGTAGGGATGTAACTCGCAGTGTTCTCAGTCAACGTGCAGGGCAGGATTTTTCAGACGGCCACGTGAAACCGGCCTTTCAGCATAGGTTTGCAGCCCCTTATTTCTCACCGTAAGATTCCACTACCTTTCCGTGATTTGTTCCTGGAGGAGAAGATGTATGTGAAGGGCGGTGTAGGAAGCTTCGTGATTAACATTCCTGTAACTGGGCTCTTTCGTGTCCCTCGAGAGCGCCGCTCGAGGCACTCTGTGCCAAAGGCCAAGTGGCAGCACACGAACTAGTGCAGGGAAGGATGGCCTCGTTTCTTCCAGAATTTCTATATCCGTTTCCCACTATCTGAATCAACAAAGCCTCATTCCCTCTGTTCCGGCAAGGTAAGGAACGTGTCCCAGGGGGCGGGAGGAAAGGGTTGTACCATTGTGCGTCGACTTGCACATAGTAAGCCTGTCTCGAGTTTCATGGAAAGCTTGTTTGTTTTCATCTCCAAATAAGTGGGAATCCACTAGACGACCTGCATCCTTTGTCTCTTCCTCATCACAGTATGTATGCATTTCCCACAGGCAAGGTGCCAGTACAGGGTGCTGTGTGCCATGCGGGAGAGTTCAGCCAGCCACCCTACTGCAGCCCTGAGTGTCTTCTTCCTCAGGCCATTCACACAACGTTCTTTACAAAGGACTCTGTGGTGTTCCTGGAAATGGACTTGAGCGGACAATAAAGAGATCCTCTTCATCCCTCTTAGTGTGCGAAGTTTCCCTCAGTATCCTGAAACACTAGGAACCAAGCTACCCACACCATGTTTGTCTCACAGAGTATAGGACTCTAAAGGTAAGCTATACATTTCCCTTTGACACGCGCAATGGTGTGGTTGGTCAACTTGGATAGCTGATATTTCCACTTGCTGTTCCAACGGGACAGCCAGCACGGCCGCCAACGGGTGCCATCGTAAGGCCTTGCAGACCGCCTCTGGCAACATGTTTCGCCCTGAGAGTCCCTGAGGGAAGCGTACCTCAGCATCAGAAACAACAACTACACGCTCTAGTATATCTCACACGGAAGACATATCTGAAGTGTAGAGCAGAACTACATTGTTGAAGGGATCAGGAATAGACTGTGCTGTCAGCTGAGGTATAAGCAAGCAGTGCAAAAGCTCTGAGTGCCAAAGGAGAGAGTGCCAGAGGGCTTGACGCACTGCTGTGAAATCTTGCTTTCCATCGGAAAATGAAAGTGCCGCCCTTAGCTCTTGAATGCTCGAGGTGTTTCAGAGAAGGCCGGTTAGGCCCACAAGAGGTTGTGAGGTCTCTAGTCGAGGAGTGTCAGCGAGAGCTCTCAAATCAGCCCTGCCAAGAGCTTCAGCGAAGGCTGTGTGACGTCCTGAGCTCAGAGGCCATCAAGGGAGCAAGCTGTGCCGACGGCCTGCAAAGACTGAGCCTTGCCCAGTCCACCATTCGTCTCTCCCATTTACAGGAAGGTATCTCTGAGAACACTGTCCTGGACGGGTACGTATTTCTGGCAGGTGACTGAAACAGGGCGTGTGTTCTCTCCCACGCGTGTTAACAACTGTGGTTGCAAAGGCGAGCTTTCCTCCGTCCGAGCCCTGCAGTGGCCACAGACTGCA
>NW_021156600.1:1281-2092 GCF_002837175.3 Physeter macrocephalus | reverse complement strand
TCCTTAAGGGCCAAAAAAGATGACAGTGAGTGTATTATACAGAGAATTTGTGAACCGCCTTGACGACAGCCCGGCAGCAAAAACGCTGCCGGCGATGCACAAGCCGGCGGAAGAGACGTGTACAACACTACTACTACTACTCCATACAAAACACAACCGCGCAGCTGTGCGCGCGGTTGCAGCAGCACTGCAGCAGCAGCACCAACCTTGGATAGTAGTATGCTAGAATTACAATACTACTAGTATCCCCTCCTCCTGCCGCGGGCACGGCTCCCCGTCACTGCAGGCCTGCTGCGCAAAAAAATGCCTGGTGCTGCTGCGGAAAAAAGCGGAGCGTTGGGCAGTTTTGTTGCAACTGTGTTGAGAAAGAGAGAGAGAGACGCGCACGCGCGAATATGACGGGTGTTCATATTAAACATCGGGAAAGAGACCTGCAGGGGATGCGGTAGGGAGCGGCAGCAACAGCAGCGAAGTTGAGGAACAGCAGCAGCAACAGCTGGCGGGTAGGCACGACAAACGGTGCGCGCAGATTGACACAGCTCTTCGGGGTAGCTGCTGCAGCTGCTGCTGCTCCTGCAGCTGCTGCTGCTCCTGCAGCTGCGGCTCCCCCATTATTATTAGCCCATGTTTGGTTTTGCGAAGAAGCTACTGCTGGGCTGCTGTTGGTACACATTTATGCGCTGCTGCTGTCTCTCACTCTCACAAGGACGACTAATAATATGACACTCATCTCGCTACTACTGGGCTGCTGCTGTGCAGGCGGCGTCGGTCCTACCGCGGCCGGCAGGCGGCGAGGAGGAGGAGGAGAGGA
>NW_021156600.1:0-338 GCF_002837175.3 Physeter macrocephalus | reverse complement strand
CCTTCTGACAACAAAATAGGCGGATACGACGTGCTGCTCTGCTTTCCTGATGTCATCGGCAAAATGCTGCCCCGCCGGTTGCAGCGCCAGCTTCTGCCATATTATGTAGGAGGGGTCAGCTGTTGGGGAGGGTGGTGCCGTTCCGACTGAAGCGCCGACCTTCAGACAGGCATTCCCGTATCTGCTGCGGAAGGAACACAGAAATATGTACGCCATCGTTTCTTCACTCATGGGTAACGATTGAGTGCTCGTGCCCAGATAATATATTTGCAGTGACTTTACTGCTGCTGCTGCTGCGGGATCTTGCACGTCTTCCCGTGCTCCACTGGTGCCACTTG
>NW_021156599.1:0-2092 GCF_002837175.3 Physeter macrocephalus | reverse complement strand
GCGGCCTCGGGGACGCTGGCTGCGGACACGATGCCCACACCCGCCTGGGTGTCCCGGCTCGCCTCCCGGCACCTCGTGTGCCCACCGCCCGGCGGCTGCGGCCCCACAGCGTTCGCAGGACCCGCGTCGCAGCCAGAAGACATAGGGCCACGGGCCCCAGCTAGGCCGGCCCCTCCATGCCGCGCTCCCGCGCCCCCGCGTGGCCTGGTGTTGGCGCCGACATCAACGACCTCCGCGCCGCGTGGCTGGGGTTTAAGCCAGCGTGCTCGAGGACGTCTGCCCGCTCGCAGTGCGTCCGCACGCAGCCCCGCCTCCCACGGTGACTCGGCCTGAGGAGCAGGTGCGGGATCTTCGAGACTAGGGCAGCGCGAAAGGAAGGAGGTGTGGAGAATTTGGGGTTTCCAAAAAGCGTTTGCTGACTCATCCACACAAAAGTGAGACCTGGTTGTATCAACGCATTTTAAAAGTAAACTCCCGGTAAGTGTCTGTGCTCGCCCCGCCCAGGAGAGAACTTGCACTCCGGGAGGGACACATGAAAGACTGAGTGAACGTCTGCCTGTGGTCCGTTACCTGGTGCAAGGGTGCGTGAATTTCTGCGGCGAGCTCTTAATTTCTGTAGTTTCTGTTGACTTGACACGGTGGTTGGCAAATGGTGACGTGTTTCCTGCATTCAGGACATGATCGTGGTTACGAATAATCACTTTGTTTTGTACTGACACCTCCACAGAGAATTTACTACTGAATATCCACTTTACAGAAGAGAAACTGAGGCGTAGGAAGTGAAGTGATTGAGTAAGAGGAAGGACTCAGACAATTGGTGTTAGTAAATGAACCCTGCAAGGAGGCCGTTAGCCTGCGGTGGCTCTAGTGATGCGGCCGCCTAGGTAAACCAACCAAAATCTAAGGCTGTCAACGCCTCAGGGTGACGAACACCGCTGAGGACAACCAGTCACAAACCACCAACTAGGCTTTAAAGGTATAGCAAGTCAGTCATTTCCTTGCTTTGCTTCTGCCCTTTTAAATTAAAAATCTCTGCAGCTCCTGTGGCTGGAGTGCTCCTCACCACTTCTGCTTTGGTGGTGCCTGAATTGAATCTATTTTTATGCACATAAAGTGTTAAAATTTAAAATATGCCTCAGTTTGTCTTTTAACATTGGCCGAAGAAGTTGGATTTGTGTCCAGTTTCTAGAACAGTGGTCATCCTCTGGTCAGGCCTTAGGCGTTACGTGTACAACGTTCCTCTTCTACCACCCCCTTCTGGATGCCTCCACCCACTACCAGCTCCTGCGCATCAGATCCCTAGATGTGGTCAGCAATGGCTTTTACATGCAGTGTGCTCACATTATCACATTGCAGACACTCCTCCGTCCTCCAGCCAGGGTGTGAAGTGAACCATTACCATTCCTGTTGAAGAGCCTGCTGTAACCACTTTGCCAAACACAGCCACTCCCCAGCTGACCCTGGGTAACCACTCTTCTGAACTTGGTCTCCATCACTGCCATGGATGTCTTTCTATTTAGGCTACATTTTTAAGTATTCTTAAACCACATATAGTATTCTACTATGTTTTCTCTTGTTACTTGCTTTTTTTAGTGTTATGTTTGCTAGGTTCATCCATGCTGACATGTAAAGATCTGTCTAGTTCATGTACTTTCCTCACTATGTAGGATTCCCATGTAGGGAAATACAATAATTTATATGTGCATTTTCCTGTTGATGGACATTTAAATTGTTTCCAATGTTCAATATGATTTCTTTTTAAAAAATATTTTCTATACTTTTTAAAGTGTATTTTACATTTACAGTTACTACAAAATATTGGCTATATTCCCTGTGTTGTACAATACATCCTTGAGCCTATCATACACCCAGTAGTTTACATCTCTCACTTCCCCACCCCTGTATTGCCCCCTCCTCTTCCTCCGCACTGGCAACCATTAGTTTGTTCTCTGTATCTGTGACTCTCCTTCTTTTTTGTTATATTCGGTAGATTGTTGTATTTTTTTAGATTCCATATATAGGTGATATCCTACAGTGGTTTTGTTTTTTTTTAACATCTTTATTGGAGAATAACTGTTTTACAATGGTGTGT
>NW_021156598.1:1880-2092 GCF_002837175.3 Physeter macrocephalus | reverse complement strand
TCTCTATCTATCTCTCTCTCTATATATATCCTTTGACGTTGTAGAGGCAGTTATTCAACATGGAAACCACTGACTGATGGATGGAACAGTGTGTCAATTCCTGCCGTTTAGTGTGAGCGGACGTAGCGCTCAAAGCATGTCAGTTGTCGCAACAAAGTAACGACGACGATGACTACACACGTCAAAGTATATACAGCAGAGGGCACGGGCGG
>NW_021156598.1:0-366 GCF_002837175.3 Physeter macrocephalus | reverse complement strand
TGCTGCTGTCGTCGCTGTCGTTCCCGCTCTCGGACGCTGGAAGTAACTTTTATACGACTGCTGCTGTTCTGCTCTGCTTCTGCCAAGGCTGCTTCTACGGGGTGGTTCTTACTGCAGTTTCTGGCTTATCGTACTGTGCCACGCTAATGCTGTTGTGCGTGTGTCTGCTGTTGCTGGTACGCTGTTTACGATATTGCTGACAATTGTGCTATCTCACAGAAGGTTCCTGCTGTGGGAGTTTGTCTCTGTAAATCGTGTTCCTCGCGCGCCGTTACTGCCGTAAATTCTGCAACTGCCGCACGGGATGCTGTCCGTGATTTTTTCTACGACTGGTTCTTTTCTGTCTCCGTTCATGCTGCTCCCGTG
>NW_021156597.1:0-2092 GCF_002837175.3 Physeter macrocephalus | reverse complement strand
CTGGTCGTGCATTGAGAGAAGTAAAATCTACAGCGACTCCATGGCCTCAATTATTACCTTTAGACACAGCAGCCTTCCTTATCCTGCAGATGGGAGTCTGCCGTCGATACCGGTACAGGCACAGCACCTTCATTTTCTTTCTCCTTGTGTTATTCTATGTGCAGAAAGACGCCTGTGTGTTAGACGCCGGTATATGTGGGGGAAGGATATTACCCTTCATTTTCCTGTAGCCATTTTTAGTGTGAATTCGCCTACTACGGTGTGATGTCCATTAAAAAATCCTTTTTCCCCTATTTTCTCAGCGTATCGAACGTCGTATTAAACCGTCCTCGCTTATTCCCTTTCGGGATTCGTAGTACTTTGGTTTGCTCTTTTCTACGTAGCTTAGGACCGCCTCTGACGTATGGAAACGACCACAAAGCACTATTAGCAGTGCACTTTTGTAGTTTTTTTTGGGGTGCGGTTCATTCCTTCGTCTCTCTCGCCTGCGCCCCCACGTAACATTGCAGGGAGTCTACGTGAACCTGTTTTTCTTCCATTTTCCTTTATGATGCTGCCTACCTAAAATTATTGTAGCAACGCATTACCTAATTACGCGATTCTGCACAGTCCTAAATACCGTATGTCAAAGCCTATTTCGGTGGCTCCTAATCACCAGCGGCATTCCTTGTATCGGCGAAGTCATCGTGCACCTTAGGCAACTGTGTATGGGCTGACTGGGTGATGCCCTTGTATCACACTTTGTGAGTTGGTGTAGTCGATCACCTACCACGCATCTCCCTCGTTGTTCCGGCAGAACTGTGCCGCTTGTCCGGCGGACCCCCAGCGTTGGGTCCCCTCTTCTCTGCGTTTTTCCTTCCATTCTGGTGTATTTGGGAAGCGCGTCGTGTCACCCGGAAGGTACTATTTTTAATGTGTCTTCACGGACTATCCCTCCACACATGCCCTTGCGGTTCAGCTTCACGGCTTATTAAAATTTACCTCGACATCGTCCTGCGTGAGCGCGTGCGCATACTTGCACATACATACACTTACATGCATCGACAAAACTCGTACATACGTTGTGCCTACGTCCTTTCGCACGCCACAAATGGAAAGTCGTGTTGTGTTCGCGGTTCACTTGCACAACCTTTCTATGCTATAAGTCTACATTTACTCATAAAAAGCATCCATGCTCTCAGAATCATATCATAGAAGATCATCACTTACTGAGTGCTTTCAACTCATACTTTGTCGCGGCTTCTCATCCATCTACTACTTCATCTACCGCAGATAATTTATATTCGTACATACAACAGTCTACCCGACGCTTTTCACTTAGTCCACCTGTAAGCGCATATAAAAAGCACTTCTTTACTCGTATGGCCACTTCCGAAAGTGTCTCTTCACGAGCTTCAATAGGGTTCACCACGGCAACCCCTTCCGCATGCAACTGACAGCTACCAAATCCACCATCAGGTGCGGTGTACTTACTACTGGGATGCACACGTTCGTGGACACCTGGATTTTTTCCCGTTTCTTCACAGGCTTCTACCTTCGTGACACACTTCACTTTCTCGCCTGTCTGTCTCCTTTGCCATTCCCGCTGTCGGCGACTTCCGCACCCCTCCATCCTAACGCGCACAGCCGTTCGCTGCTTTTCGAACCAATGTGGGTATTTCCTCAATTCTCCAGCTGTCATCTTGGTGTTAGTTTTTTAGTAGTTATTGCTATTTTTGTCTTTCACTACTGGAAGTCATTTCTGCCCCTCATTTGCCGTATACTGTCTTTCAAGCACATCTCCTGGATCTTCCGTAGTAAAGCGTCTCTGCAGCTACTTCCTACGCGTCTTCGTTGTCTTTGCTGTGCCTTTCAGTTCCTGCTACGGTCACCGTATTTTCTCTGCCTTGAATTGTTTGGACACCCAACGCATAGTGTGAATCTAGCGTACTTGACTACTAAGGAGCTGATCTCTAAACACACTGGGCAGGACTATTACTGTATTCTCGTCCTCGTCTGACGGAATTTGACACCCGCTCTGTTCTCGTCGTCTCCACATGTGATATACGGTTAGGAGTGCCGTGAAAACCTCCCCAAAGACAACTGCCTACGG
>NW_021156596.1:0-2092 GCF_002837175.3 Physeter macrocephalus | reverse complement strand
CTCCAGGCAAGTGCTCACGTTGAGTGTTCCGTGAGCGCCACACCACATTAGCATGCTGAATTTCACCTTACGTAGAGTGAGGTCCGGTGAGATGTCCTCGAAGAATAGTAAGCAGAGTGTTTTCTCCTGGCAACTCAGACGAGGGCCTTGGCCAAGTTTCCAGGGCACGGTGGGAGGTAGAAATGTGGTCCTTAGGCTGTTCAAGGGCTTTGGAAATGTAGCTCTCCTGAAGTAACGTGCAATGGTTTGCCCGTTCACCCGGCTTACACAGACGTCCTCCGAGGGACCTATGGGCCTCGACGTTGCTCATCATGCGCACAGGGTTCTGGAGGTACTCGGTGATCTTGGTGGGAAAATGAGGCACACCCGAGGGGCACAGAATCCGGAAAAGGAGACTTCCTTTCACAAAGCAGAACAGCGATTAAGACCTCATGGATACAGCTGCAAGCCACCTTGTGCATGGCTCCTCACGCCCTAACCTCGAGGCACGTGCTCCTGTCCAGTTTCCCTTAGGCTCTAGAGCACGGCACGATGAGTTCCACTACAGCCTTGGAAGCACTCCGTGTAGCTAGAGAATACTCATTTTCTTCCCAGAGCCATGCCTACGGTGGCTAGAGGCCTGTCACCATCACGGAATTTCAGGAGGCTTCAAGGCAGCATAAGGGAACTTTGAAACGGGGAAGGCAGGCTTCGTACCGTCGGGCCCCCATTTCCATAGGCACACGCAGCATACATCCCTGTGGTTTCTTACAAGTCAAAAGAGACACTGAGTACAGAGTGGTTATTTCCGTGCATCGACTTCTCGAAACACGGTGTTCCGCATCCAGCGAACTGCCTCAACCATGAAACTCCCTGGCTAGGCCTCCGGGCCAGTGGCTGTTCAAAAGCCTGCTGTGCTCCACGAAGAAATGGGCTTTAGTTGCACTAGGAACGCAAGCCGACTTTCTCCCAGAGGCAAGGTGACTTCAGGTAGGAGGTCCTAGATTGCATGCGAAGCCGAGTGTTTTTCTCAGTGCAGCTCAGACTAGGGCAATGTGTCCACTTTCCACGGCCTGCAGGAAGTGGCAAGAACGGTGTTCGTGAAGCTGTGGGAGTCTTGGGGAAATCAAGCTCTGCGAAGAAAGAGTGCAGTGTGTTGCTCTACACTTGGCATACGCAGAGTGACTCCGAAGGCCTACGGGCCTGGATATTGCTTAGCAGTAGCAGTGGGGCCTGGGGGTACTCAGTGTTCTTGCAGGGAATACGGAGCTCACGCGAGGCTCCTGTGACTTCAGGGACGAAGTCCTGAAAGAATGCAAAGCCAAGTGTATTTCTCAGTGCAACTCAGACTAGGGCAATGAGACCGACTTCCCCTGCATGGTGGAACTGGCTAGAAAGGTGTTGGTGAAGCTGTGAGCGTGCTCTGGAAATCAAGCTCTCCCAAGAGTGTAATGTGTTGCCCTACACTCGGCATACACAGAGTGCCTCGGAAGGGCTACGGGCTGGGATGTGGGTAGGCAGGTCCCGGGGAGACTGAGGCTACTAAGCGTTCTTGCAGGGAGTACGGTGTCCACGCAAGACTACTAGGGTTCCTGAAGCCTACTGCCTTGAAAATAATGCAGAGCGGTGACTACGGCCTCATTGAAACTTCTGCCCGCGTCCCCCTCTGCACTGGAATTCAGGGCCATACCTCCAGGCAAGTGCTCAGGTTGAGTGTTCCGTGAGCGCCACACCACATTAGCATGCTGAATTTCACCTTACGTAGAGTGAGGTCCGGTGAGATGTCCTCGAAGAATAGTAAGCAGAGTGTTTTCTCCTGGCAACTCAGACGAGGGCCTTGACCAAGTTTCCAGGGCACGGTGGAAGGTAGAAATGTGGTCCTGAGGCTGTTCAAGGGCTTTGGAAATGTAGCTCTCCTGAAGTAACGTGCAATGGTTTGCCCGTTCACCCGGCTTACACAGACGTCCTCCGAGGGACCTATGGGCCTCGACGTTGCTCATCATGCGCACAGGGTTCTGGAGGTACTCAGTGATCTTGGTGGGAAAATGAGGCACACCCGAGGTGCACAGAATCCGGAAAAGGAGACTTCCTTTCACAAAGCAGAACAGCGATT
>NW_021156595.1:0-2093 GCF_002837175.3 Physeter macrocephalus | reverse complement strand
TCTGATGTGTGCTTTTAGTGTGAGGTGGTTCATGCTGGGCTCCCCATCCTCATTGTGATATGGGCTTTCGTGTGTGGTATTTCTTGGTGGGTTCCTTATCCTCTTTGCGATGTGGACTTTGACATGTCAGGTGGATGATTCTTGGTTCCCTTCCCCTTTGTGACGTGGGCTCCAGTTCCGAGGTGGTTCCAGCTCTGCTCTTCATCCCGTATGTGATGGAGAGAGTGAACTGTGATGTGGTTCCTGCTTGGTAATTCATCCACTTTGTGAAGTTGGCCCTTTTGTGTAAAGGGGTTCCGGCTTAGTTCCTCTTACCTTGTGATGTGGACATTTGTGTGATGTGGTTCCTGCTGCCTCCCTCATCCCCTCTGTGAAGTGGGCCCTTTAACGTGAGGTGGTTCCTGCTGGGTTTCTCATACCTTTTATGATGAAGACGATGAAGCGTGAGGTGGTTCCTGCTGCTTCCACATCCCCTTTGTGACGTGGGACCTTTGGTGTGAGGTAGTTCATGTTCGGTTCCCCATTCCCTTTGTGTTGTGGGTCTCATGTGTGGTACTTCCTGCCGGGTTCCTCATCGCCTTTGTGATCTGGACGCTGACGTGTCATGTGGTTACCTCTGGGTTCATAGTGCCCATTGTGACGTGAGCTTTTGCTATGAGGTGGTCCCTGCGGCATTCCTCATCCCCTTTGTCATGTGGATAATGATGTGTGAGGTGGTTCCTACTGCTTTCCTCATCCCATATATTATGTGGGCCCACTGGTGTGAAGCTTTTACAGCTGGATTCCTCATACCCTTTGTGATGTGGGCCCTTTGGTGTGAGGTTGTTCCTGCTTGGTTCCTCATCCCCTTTGTGATATAGGCCCTTTGGTGTGAAGTGGTTCCTGCTTGGTTCCTCTTCCCTTGGGATGTGGGCTTTTCGTGTGACTTGGTTCCTTCTGGGTTCCGCATGCCTTTGTGATATGGGCCCTTTGGTGTGAGGTGGTTACTGCTGCGATCCTCATCCCCTTTGTGATTTGGGTTTCTGGTGTGAGGTTGTTCCTGCTGGCTTCCTCATTCCCTATTTTTTCTGGGCCCGTTGGGGTGAGGTGCCTCCTAATGGGTTCTTCATCCCCTTTCTGATGTGGACCCTTTGGTGTGAGGTGGTTCCTGCTTGGTTCCTCATATCCACTGTGATGTGGGCCTTTTAGTGCTTGGTCGTTTCTGCTGAGTTCATCATCCCTTTTGTGATGTGGGCTTTGGCTGTGACATGGTTCCTGCTCGGGTTCTCACCCCCTTTTTGATAGGGGATATTTGGTGTGAGGTGTTTCCTGCTGGGTTCCTCATACCCTTTCTAATGTGGGCATTTATTTTGAAATGGTGTAGGCTACTTCCCCCTTCCTCTTTGTGATATGGGCTTTCATGAGAGGTACTTTCTGCTGGGTTCCACATTCCCTTAGCAATGTGGGAGCCTGACGTGTGGGGTGGTTACTTCTGGGTTCCTCATCCCCTCTGTGAAGTGGGCTTTTACTTTGGGGAGGTTCCTACTGCGTCCCTCATCCCTTTTGTGATGTGGACAATGACTTTTGAGGTGGTTTCTGCTGCGTTTCTCATCCCCTCTGTGAAGTGGGCCCTTTAACGTGACGTGGTTCCTCCTGGGTTTCTCATACCTTTTATGATGAAGTCGATGAAGTGTGAGGTGTTGGTGTGAAGTGGTTCCTGCTTGGTTCCTCTTCCCTTGGAATGTGGGCTTTTCGTGTGACTTGGTTCCTTCTGGGTTCCTCATGCCTTTGTGATATGGGCCCTTTGGTGTGAGGTGGTTACTGCGGGGAACCTCATCCCCTTTGTGATTTGTGTTTCTGGTGTGAGGTTGTCCGTCCTGGCTTCCTCATTCCCTTTTTTTTTCTGGGGCCTTTGGTGTGAGGTGCCTCCTAATGGGTTATTCATCCCCCTTCTGATGTGGTCCCTTTGGTGTGAGGTTGTTCCTGCTTGGTTCCTCATCCCCTTTGTGATATATGCCCTTTGGTGTGAAGTGGTTCCTGTTTGGTTCCTCTTCCCTTGAAATTTGGACTTTTCGTGTGACGTGGTTCCTTCTGGGTTCCTCATGCCCTTTGTT
>NW_021156594.1:0-2093 GCF_002837175.3 Physeter macrocephalus | reverse complement strand
TTCCCTCTTGTGTCTCCCTCCCTCCCACCCTCCCTATCCCACCCCTCTGCTATACTTTTAATCCTTTCGGCACTACCTTGTCCTCCTTTTCGGGTTTCCAATCCTTGAGAGGCATGCAGCCTACCAATTAGAAGCTAACCAGCCTAGTTTGGTATCCAAGCCCTTCCTCTCGGCTGGCTGCATGACCTCAGGAAGGTAGTTAACCCTTCTGCACCTTAATCTCCTCAAGTCTGAAGTGGGAATAATAATATTACCTTCTTCATAGGATTGCTGTGCGAATTAAATAGCTTGATTGGTAGAAAGTACTCAGGTATGTATCAGTTATCTATTGCTGTATAACGAACCAGCCCCAAACACAGCACCTTAAGACGAAGACATCATTTATTCTGCTCATGAATCTGCAGTTTGGGCAGGGCTTGGGGGAGGGGCAGCTTCTCCTCTCCACACAGTGACTGGGGCTGGGGGATCTGTTTTTGAGATGACTTATTCAACTGACCAGCAAGTTGGTGCTGGCTGCCGCGTGGCAGCTCAGCTGGGCTGTGGACTGGGCGCCTTGGTTCTCCTCCGTGGGCCTCTCTCACAACATGGTGGCTACGTTCCAAGAGCAAGAGACCCAAGAGAAAAAGGTGGAAGCATTTTTACGACTTAGCTTTGGAAGTCATAAGCATTACTTCCTCTATCCTCTGTTGGTCAAGACAGTCACAAAGCCTCACCTGGTTTCAAGAGGAGGAGACATAGTCTCTACCTCTTTGTAGGGAGGTGGCAGGGGTCTAGAAGAGCATGTAGTTTGAAAGATAATGCTGTAGCTATCTTTGGGGAAAAAAATCTGCCACACAATAGATTTTGACACGTAATAAGCCATCCATAAGTATTTGCTACCACTAGTTTAAAACCATTCTCTGCTGTCCTTCACCCCAGACTTCTCTTTCTTAGAGGGCGGGAGTATAGCATAGTGGTTAAATGCAGCTGCTCTGGAGCAGCGCTCCCTGGGGTTAAATCCTGGCTCAGCCCTTTACAGCTGTGTGACCTTGGGCAAGTTGTTAACCTCTCTGTACAGTAGGATTTATGCTAGTGTGTACCTCATGGGATGGTGAGGATTACGTGAGTTAATCAGCATGGAGCACTTAGCACAGAGCAAGTAGTGTTAACTCATTACTTTTCTTATATCCTTCATTGGTGCAGTCCCTTCCAGAAAGACTGTCTTAGTTACACATGCTAGCAATGGAGCTCAATCCAGAGTAGGTTTGTGAACTGGAAGTCCCTTCGCTTCCAGACACACAAAGTTGGGAGGGGAGAAAAAGAACTATACTGTTGTAAGAGTCTTATACTAGACATGAAGTGGTCTCCTGAAGATAGACTTGATAAATTTAAAATGTATACTATAAACCCCAGAGCAACCTCTGAATAACAGAAGAAAGCACTGTAGCTAATAAGCCAACAAGGAGATAAAATGGAACCATAAAAAAATATAGTCATCCAAAAGAAGGCAGAAAATGAGAACAAAGAACAGGTGGGACAAATATGCGATAAATTGCAAGATGATATATTTAAGCCTAATCATATTAGTAATTACTTAATTGTAAATAATCTAAATACTCCAATTAAAAGGCAGAGTTTTTCAGATTGGGAGAAAGGAGCAAGACCAAACTCTATGCTGCCTACAAGAAACAAAGTTTAAATAAAAAGACACAAAGAGGGAACTCCCTGGTGGCGCAGTGGATAAGTCTCCGTGCTCCCAATGCAGGGGGCCTGGGTTCTATCCCTGGTCAGGGAACTAGAGCCCACATGCATGCCGCAACTAAGAGTTTGCATGCCACAACTAAGGAGCACACCTGGTGCAACCAAAAAAAAAAAAAAAGTTTCTCCTTTAAAAAACAAAAAGACACAAAGAGATTAAAAGAATGGAAAAAGCTACACTAATCACTAATTCAAAGAAATAATCAAAACTGGAGTAGACATATTAATCAGAGATAAATATTTGTATATTTATGTAAACTCTCAAAATTCAAAAAGAAGAAAATAACCTAATAAATAAGCAGGTAAACTACTGAAGCCCGTGCGCCTAGAGCCCGTGCTCCACAACGAGAAGCCAC
>NW_021156593.1:1530-2093 GCF_002837175.3 Physeter macrocephalus | reverse complement strand
TGTGTATCTGCGTGTACAAAGTGGTACATTATTGATTGCCAGTGGAAACGATCATTTCAACGTACACCACCGTTGCATCCGCAGCACCGCATGGCTCGTGCGCACGCATGCGTTTACTCTCACTGGCTTCATAATCGTGTCCGCAACCACTACAGTCATCTGCACAAGAGAATGTAGATCCTTCTTGGTGAAAATGCATGCCGATGCGATGTAGTACCCTTTGGCAGCGAGGTGTATTATTGGTAGGCTATCTTCTGAATCTCCGTCGATGAGGCGTGGCTTTAAGTTTGTCGATGTTATCTCCTTTCCTACGAATGTTTCCTGCGTAGTTGGGCCCCACTTTCTATCACGTAGTTCCATTTTTCGACAGCATTCATCGCGACAGTCTGTCGCGTTGAATGCGCTGTATATTGTCGTGTCAGTGTTCCTTGCATTTTCTATGTTTACGCAGAGAGTGGCTGCCCGCAGTTCCTCGTCTTCTAGTGGAAGCACTTCCAGGGCACTCGTAGAACTGGCGTAGCTGTTCATAATACCCGTATCCGCGCAAGTGTAGAACCGTTTCT
>NW_021156593.1:0-186 GCF_002837175.3 Physeter macrocephalus | reverse complement strand
ACGAAGTCTTTCTCTTCTTCATTCTCTGACTCCAATGCTGTTGGGACGTCCTCTTGACTTCTTACAAAAATGTGTATTTTCATGTAGTCCATGTACTCATAGATCTTGTATCAACGTGGTTATGAATTCTCTTGCAGTGTACACGTGTATTCCGATTCTGCTGAAAGAAGAAATTTCCTTCCTCTC
>NW_021156592.1:0-2094 GCF_002837175.3 Physeter macrocephalus | reverse complement strand
ATTACAGAATATTGAGTAGAGTTCCCTGTGCTATACAGTAGGTCATTGTTGTTTATCTGTTTTATATATAGTCGTGTGTATATGTTAATCCCAGCCTCCTAATTTATCCCTCCCCCCACCTTTCCCCTTGGGAAACCATAAGTCTGTTTCTGTTTTGTAAATAAGCTCACTTGTATCATTTTTGTATATTCCACATATAAATGATATCACATGATATTTGAGAAAGACAAAATAACATCTTAATATTATTATGAAAATAGTTTTGACTTTACAGATTTTCTGAAAGTGTCTCAAGGACTCTTTAGAAAGTAGGGGGTAGGGAGAGTGTCACACTTTGAGAACTGCTGTTTTATAATATAGTATATTATAGCATAGTATGATCTGTGCTCATTCAACCCTTTCATAGTTGTTACACAGTGAGCAATTAAGACTGACTATAAAGCACATGTATGATATTCAGTGATTATGTTTATTAGAACCTTTAATGCAAAATTAAAAAACAGAACAGTAATGATGAAAGAATTTAATGAAAAAATATAAATGATACACAAGTAGTGATATACACTATCACTACTATAAATTAGAAAATCACAAGTATTTGAAACACCTGTGAGTGTTTAAGAGCATTGTTCGATACAACATATGCCATTTATACAGATGTGAGGATCAGTTACTTTACAACTAGAAGACCACTTCATGCATAATTTGGTGAAAACCATTTGGTCTCTGGTGCTCTAGGCACCAAGAGTCCTATTTTTCTAGCAAGTATTGAGCACCTGCCAAGGTACTGTACCATGGGTGTTACAGGAGTACAAGTAACTATGACATGGTCTCAGTCCTGAAAAAGAAGTATTGTAAGATAACCATTGGCTGACAACCAGCCATGGAAGCTCAGAGACTGTCAAAGAGATCCCATGATTGCTGAAAGAAGTCTTGGAATCTTCTAAGAGAGGAAGACCATTGTAAGCAAATGAGAGGAACGGTGTGTTATAGTGGAAGTAGTAAGATCCATTCTATAGTGTATATGTGTGGGATACCTCAGGAAGGATATGGCAGGTAACTCTTGAACAGAGTCTTGAAAGATGAGTAGGTATTCGACAAGTGGATAAAGGAGAAGGACATTTCAGATAGAAAATAGCATGGAAATGGCAAATAATTGAATATTACTGGTGTAGAAAGTTCAACGAGGTAACAATTAGAAGCAGCATCAGAGAGATAGGCTAAGCAATGTGGACTTTATTCTGAAGGCAATGAGAAGGTATTGAAAGGTTTTTAAAGGAGAGTAGTATCAGATTCACATTTTAGAAGATGTCAGAGAAAACCAGAGCTGAACAATAGTTAAAGCAGAAAAAACAGATTTTGTTCAGGAACTATTGTAATAGGGGGAAAAGAGACCTCAGTATAGAACTGAGTTCAATTCTGAGTACTGCATGGAATAGTAGGGATTTATAGCCAAGGAGTGAGACTGTGTGTGTGTGAGAAGGGGAGCTGGGGATTAGTGGATGGAAAATTATGAAGGGAATAGGGTAATTTTTGCTAAACTGACCTAATAGGATTCTTGATGAAGGCAAGCCAGAGTGATCAGATGTCACTGGGGGATGGTGGGAGATGAGGAGTTTGACCAGATATCAAGAGTGATTAGATATCAAGGGTGGGGGATTCTTGCTAAACTGACTTAGCAGGATTCTTGCTAAAACTCCATTCTCCAAAGACAAGGAAACCTACTTAACAAGAGGGTTCAGAGGAGCAAACTAAAAATTGGTCAAGGAGAGAGTCTTTGTCAAAAGTTACTTTGGAGCACTGTTGGAAGACTGAGGCAGGTAGATGGAGGTTCTTACGGTAGTCTGGATAAGAGCTAACTGGGGACAACTAAGCTTTACTCATAGAGATAGGAGTGAAAGGGATGAATTAAATAAATTTAATGTGATATGGATTGTACATTCATGTAATGCTATTTGGACAGGTGCTGTATATGAATGACAAGAGATTCCTAAATCCTTGCTTTGCTTCCTATTATCTTTTTTAATGGGCTGAATGGAATATATGTGTGTGTGTGTGTGTGTGTGTGTGTGTGTGTGTGTGTGTAGATATAGA
>NW_021156591.1:1915-2094 GCF_002837175.3 Physeter macrocephalus | reverse complement strand
TGGCGTATACTTGAAGCGCGAGTTACAACAGTGCATGTTTATCGGACGTCGTTGACAAAGTTTTTCATGTGTGTCTCTACATGTTTTGTGTGCTTACATATATGGCATACCTGTATATGTCGCTCTAAACATGTAGGTGGAAATGCAGCCGGATGTGTGGCCGTCTCTTTCCAGCTCCC
>NW_021156591.1:0-402 GCF_002837175.3 Physeter macrocephalus | reverse complement strand
ACTTTTTTGAGTTTGGCGTAACTGCGCGTATGGGACCGCTATCTGCCGAGATTTGCTGTTGAATTCAGTAGTACTCGTAGGTGAAGAAAGGTTTGCCACAAGATACAAAAGTGGAGACGGTCTGCAACGAATTCTTACAAAATGCACAAACACGAGAAGTTACGTACAGAACAAAATCGACGCATGACCGGTCAGAGAAAGCCATTTGTGCAGGTGACTGAAGAAGAGTCTTCTGTGATAGGGAATGAACTACTGAAATTTCACTGCAGTATTCAGAAAAAGGACAATCCTCCTCTCGAAGCACACGCGTTCATTTTTGACAGAATGCCTCTCGCTCTACTCTCCAAGCAGAACTGGACGGAATCGAAGTTTTTATCAATCAGCACTAAGCTGCAAGCCTTT
>NW_021156590.1:964-2095 GCF_002837175.3 Physeter macrocephalus | reverse complement strand
CAACTAACCAATAGTAGACAATCTGCACATGTGGACGAATGCGCTGCAGAAGTGGACTCCAGCAGCGCGCCGCTCCACAGGACATACGCTAGAAGAGTGTAAATACCTCGCGTCTGAGAATCCTGCGCAAGTGCGAACATTAGGCGGCTTTTTTGCAGTGTCTTCTCACCTGCATGGGTCGAGAGCCACACGTGGGATATCCACACGTATGTGTACACAAGTGTGTGTCCGTATTTGCATACGCGCACACGTTTTTATGAGCCCGGATCTCTGGGCGTTTTCATACGTATGTGCAGCTGTCTCTTTTTCTAACTCCCTCCTCTCTAGATTCATGGTGGGCGCTCTTTCACATGCACTGAGTACACAGATCTACTTATTAGTGCCTTACGTGTGCGGTTATGTGGGAGTTTGCCTACATCCTGGCCGTAGGGCAGAACCCATGCCCACCCAGAAAGTGGATGGCTATGTCCGTTGCTCCTGTCAACCTGCTGCAACACATTAGCATGCCTTTTTTTCGGGGAAGGCTTGAGCAGTAGTATCAGCGAGGAAGCTGTAGCTTGGGGTGGGTGGGGTGGGGGGAAGTGAGGACTGATAAGCTGATAGCCGGAACGAAGAGAAGATACGACCGCGTTGGTGCACCTGTGTGTATGGTGGAAATTTGCTTCTACGTGTGTGTGTGATTTACACTTGTGTCCGTGCGTTTGTACGCGCGTGTGTGTACGATTTCTGTAGGTGCTTGTGTAGGGGGCCTACGCGTGTTCTGTGGGGCAACTTGTGCAATGTAGGGGCAGGACAGAATAAATTATCTACTCAGGACTAGGAACACACGTATCCTGATTCACGATAAACCTCCACTATATGCATATCTTGGTGTTGCTGCCGCTGCCTGGTTAAAGAGCGGATGTTGCTGCGTTACTCCGTGTGCGAGTGGTGCTGCTGGTGGTGTTGAGGCTACCCGTAATGCCTGCTGCTGCTGCCAAAGAGATTCTGTATTTCGGTCCGCATGAGTGGTTGTGTGTCCGTGGCGGTGCAGATGAGAGATTTCTTCAGAGACATTCTCGAGCATGTGGGAGAGGCTTCGCCCTGAGTCTGTCGAACGAGGCCGTCCTTTGCAGGGTTCGACGGTATATC
>NW_021156590.1:0-516 GCF_002837175.3 Physeter macrocephalus | reverse complement strand
CACACCTTTGTGTGGGGTCATATTTTTCGTTAAGGCACTTCTTTACATTCCAGGTCACTGCAGTCTCTGGTGCGGCATTTCATACGCGGATTGATCGCTTACGTAGGCAGCGTAGGTAGGTGTATAAAGTACCCCAGCAGGCGCATTGTGCGACACCATGCAGCAGAAGGCATAAAAAGAGATGCTGCACCATTCGAATGGCAGAAATGTCTTTGCTTTTGGGGAACTAGTGAATCTTTTTCGGTCGCATTTGTATATGCAACGATGCGTACTTCCCGGTAGCTCGGCAAGTGAGTCCCTCCTCGCGACAATCACGTGCGTGCTGGGGAAATGTGTACGGTGTGCGCTTGAAGGTAGATCTGGACACGTGGAGAATGGAAAGATGTGTACTTGTTTGGTAGGGCCTGAACACACCCACAGCCCTGAGAGACGTACGCGTGAAGTTGCCCTCACATGTTTGAGTGAGAGCGTGGGGAGTGAGTGCACACGCATGTCTTGGATTGTGAAATCCTGAAT
>NW_021156589.1:1570-2096 GCF_002837175.3 Physeter macrocephalus | reverse complement strand
TGCCGCGGAATGCACTTGGGTTTATCCATGTAGAACAATAAGTTGCTTGGCTCCCCGTGTACGCTCAAGGACACCATCGTTTTATCTCCGCCGCCGATCGTTCGCATGCATGTGCACCGTCGGAAGCACACCAGGTCTTGCGCGTGAAAACTTAAAGTTTCATATGCAATCAAATTTGTAGAGGCTTGCGCATACAGGAGGGATCCAGCGGTAGCGTTAGAAGTCATCCTTGCCAACCATGTTTTAATTCAGCGTGGACTTCAGACGGGGAAACAGCCATTTCTCCCCTACCACTGTGCAGCTTTTCTTTCCATCTCTTCCTTTCGCAAATACCTGTTTCTTCGCTGTCGCGCTTTTCAAAAGCATGATTGTTCGAAGCGTCGCGTAACGTGTAAACAGATCTATGAATCTACATCGGTACCCGCAAAACTGCGGATGTTCGTGTTCACGACTTATCGAACTGTGTTGCAGTCTTTCTCTGAAGGTGGCGCAGTGGTTGAACAGTGAGACAAGAATACACGTCAGC
>NW_021156589.1:0-204 GCF_002837175.3 Physeter macrocephalus | reverse complement strand
GAGCTCCCACGCTCATGAGCGTCTACGGGCCGTTGTGGAACTCCGTGCGACAGCGTGGTATTTCCTCTATGGAATACCGAATACGTCGAGTGAAGTCCTTTTCGTTTTTAGACTGTAACCCTAGTCGCGCGTGGACGGACAATAGGGAAAGCCGTAATTAGTTGCGCAAGGACAGCTGAAACTACCCATGTTCAACCGTTGCTT
>NW_021156587.1:1604-2096 GCF_002837175.3 Physeter macrocephalus | reverse complement strand
GATTGTACATAGATATGGTTTCAAGTCGTGGCAGAGGGAAAATTGTTTCGAGAAGCCACGAAGGCACGTGTTCCGATTTGAAACGTGCGTGAAGTCTAACAAGAAACGTGCAGACCCTGTGACTCTGCTCCTCAAGCGTCACAGAGTTTGTTATAACGAAGGAGAAATGCCGATGTTCAGCCCGTGCAGCCGTTTTCTAACGTGATTACCGGACTTCATTGTTGTCTTTTGTGCAGTCCGGCCATGCAAGCCACCTCCTCCTTATGAGGGCACAACCGTTCAGTTAAGGGCGGCTACAAGAACCCGGCTTTCTCTAACCCACAAGCGGCGTTTCTGTGAACCACAGGCTTGTGCGGTTTTTCACCTAGAAGTTTGTTCTGTGTAAGCCGGTCAAGGGTTCAGGTGAAGTGTGGAGGAATTATGTTACACTGGAGTGAGACATTGTGGGTTTGCCTATGTCCGCGATTCGTCTGCACGTCCACCTACCACGGC
>NW_021156587.1:0-1251 GCF_002837175.3 Physeter macrocephalus | reverse complement strand
GTGCTGGCGCCAAGAAAAACGATATCCAGGGTTGCTTTTCTCAACTTTCTTACATGCTGGGAATGCGCTGCGACTGCACAGTTTGGCTCTTGGTCAGATCCTTGAGCTTCAATCGCGTAAGGAGGACGCAACTCTATGGAACCTGGATCCTGACGTACGCTTCACGTTCCCGTTGTGTGTGTTGTGCCTACAGAAAGGCAACTGCGGGAGATCGTCGCGGTTCTACGCATGTTGTGAACGCATGCATGGTCGTCGCTCCTTTTCACAGACTTCGTACGGTAAATGCCATCTCTTCGTCTCCCCATTGGTGCTGGTTCTGCTGAGGGTAGCCACTTTCGGAGTTCTTGCGTCGACGGGCGGCAATGTCAACGTGGTTCATGAGGTATGCGCAAGGAACCACCATCATGCAAGGATGTGTTGTGCGTTGTGTCTGTTGGTTCGCGTATATGTGAGGAAAAAAAGATATATTCCTACACACAGCACACGTACATATACGCACGTCAGTAAGACGTGTTGTGTTGAAACACGGTGCCTCTCAAATACAGAACCAGACGGCGTCTGGCGGTCGTGGGTAGGGATAGAACTTCGACAATCACTCTGAACAGGCTACCGGTGATCCATCCGTGCAGTGCACACACGTGTGAGCCCGTCTGGAAACCATGTGAATAAACACACTTTTGCTTGTATATATGTATATGACTGGAAGGTTTGCACGCATAATGCTTGGAGGGCTCTGACATAAATTTACGCACACGTGTGCGTTCGAGATCGCGTACACGACAACAAAGCTGACTCCGTATATGTTTGTGTCTTCAAGTGACTTCTGTGGTAGTATGTGAAGAGTGCTGTGTCGCCTCACGGCACAAGCAGTGTGTGTTTTGTTTATCATAGGAAGATGCAGGGATACATTATGTTTTGGCATTTACATGCGGTAATGTTCACGTGCACGGTTGTTTACTTGCTTTTGAGGCCCTTTTGTTCTCTCACAGGCCACGTCTGGAGCAACCGAGGAAGACTGGGAATTTATTACAGACACGACGGTTACATCAGCCGTAGAAGGGGCGAACATGGAGGACAACTCGGCAAATATATCGCCAGAAGAAGGGCCCTTGACTAAGCTCACATGTAACCGAGCACTTTTGATTAGTAGTACGACGTGACGGCCAGGGCTGTTGCCTTCTTTTGTTTGCCGTTGGCGCAGGGACGGCGGACCAGTACAAAATATGTATGCACCTATCGGTTTCATTTGTT
>NW_021156586.1:0-2096 GCF_002837175.3 Physeter macrocephalus | reverse complement strand
TCTATACTGCTTTTGCGGATCACATGCCATACTCTTTTATGTAGTTAGAAATAAAGAAAGTTACTTTGTAAAAAAAAACTCTTCTAAATTAAAACCGGTTGTCTTAATTTGCTGTTTTCTTCTTGGGTCACATTATGAACTCTTCCCATGGCCACATGCCATGTGTACTTTGAATTTCAGGGACTGCTGACATTCCAGGATGTGCCCATAGATTTCTCTCAAGAGGACTGGGAATGCCTGGAGCAAGATCAATGGGAATTGTACAGGGATGTGATGTGAGAAAAGTATAGGAACCTGCTCTCCTTGGGTGAGGATACCTTCCTTCCAGAATTCCTTATCCACCCACAGGGTTTAGAGTCCTTCATTTGTAGAATGTCTCCTGGAATCTTCTGCTTCCTACAATAGGGTTTCAGATTGCAACGTTTCTGGAAATATTGGGAGTTTGTGGGTAAAATTTATCTTATTCTTTGAAAATTGCAGCCTCCTTTTTAATATACTTTGTAACTGCTTGGGATGTGTCTATATGAACAGTGTATTATATGCTTCTGTTATAGTCCTTACAATATTTTATTCTCTGTATTTTCTGTAACAAACTTCCATGGATTCTTTGGGCTTAAGGTGTATTAAAAGGGAGGCTGCGATTCTGGGACTTCCCTGGTGATGCACTGGTTAAGAATGCATCTGCCAATTCAGGGGACACGGGTTCGATCCCTGGTCCGGGAAGTTCCCACGTGCCACGGAGCAACTAAGCCAGTGGGCCACAACTACTGAGGCTGCGTGCCACAACTACTGTAGCTGGTGCGCCTTGAGCCCGTGCGCCATTTATTTTTGGAGAATAAAACCACCTCGGAGTGATTACAATTTAGACCAGCTAGTCCAAATTCTTTATCACCTGTTCTTCTCAAACACCGATCAATGGAACAAGTTTTACTAGGGATAACAGTGTAATTGTATTCTAGAGTTCATATCGGCAATATGGTTTATGACCTTGATGCTGGATAATGACATTTCAATCGTATACCTGCTATTAATTGTCTCTTTGTTCAACGATTAAAGTCTCACGTGATCTGAGTTCATACTGGAATCATCCTGGTTGGTTTCTGTCTATTGCAGATTCCTTCCAGTATTAAAGGGCAAGAGCAATATGGCTTACTTTACAAAATGTCTTCAAACTAAATGATGATATAATCTACATTCAATTAATTTATACATACCCTACTGTAGAAAAGGGTTTGTTACAGTGGCAGAGCCCAGTAATTATGTAAAACTGAAACTTTTATCTGCACTGGTTCAAGTCCTCTTCCTAAGAATATGTTTATAATCAACAGTTTTTCACAACTTACCCAATTTAATTCACCATAGCATTCCTCATATTAACTAAATGGAAAATCCTAAGCTATATACAATTCCAGAAAGGGCCAAAAATCATCAGCCCCCATGGATTATTACAACCCATTGCTGAGGCATTCAAATTACTTTTTAAAGAACCACTATGTCCATCAACATCATCAATTTATATATTATTGCCCCAATGCTAGCCTTAACCCTGGCTCTCACAACATGGATTCCTCTTCCCATATCTTATCCACTAATTAATATAAATGTAGGCATATTATTTATATTAGCCATATCACACCTAGCCATTTATTCCATCCTCAGTTCTGGATGAGATTCACATTCAAAATACTCACACGCTGGAGCTCTAGGGACAGTAGCATAGACAATCTCATATGAAGTAATGTAGCAGTTATTCTATTCTCAGTCTTACTGATAAATGGATCATTTACACTTTCAACAGTAATTATTACACAAGAACACCTATGACTAATTTTGTCCTGACCCCTACTCAGAATTTGATTATCTCCGCAGTAGCAGAAATCCAACGAAGCCTCACCTGATTTAACAGAAGTAGAATCAAAACCTGTAATTGTCTTCAATGTAGAAAATCTAGCAGGCCCATTCACCCCGTCCTTCCTAGAGAATATGTCAATTTCCTTATAATAAACATTTCCACAACAATCCATTTTTAGGGGCATTCGACATTCCCTAGGTGCCAGAATTATATACAGCCCAAGTCATCATTAAAACACATCTAA
>NW_021156585.1:0-2096 GCF_002837175.3 Physeter macrocephalus | reverse complement strand
TTTTGCTTTCCTGTTCTGGTTCCAGAACTAGAGAAGACCTGTCCCTCACCTTGTAACAGATGCTGCCTGGTCAGGGTATTGTGTGACCTGATTCTTGCCCTTGCTTAGCAGGCAGCAATGACATAGTGAGCCCTTCAAACTGCTGAGTTCTTCCCTGACTTGACTTTGATGTATCAATGTCTGATTTTAGTTCTACCAGTGGGAGACTGACTCTTCTCTGACTCTAAAATTCTCCTTCAGCTAATAAGAACAGGTTATTCATTGCTGTTTGAATATTCCTTGTTTTTTTTAGTATATGGGAGTTTAATATATTTGAACTATTAACTTTTTCTTCAGGATTTTTTTTCACACATGCACACTTCCATCCCAGCCAGGCTCCTGGTGGCCATTACTCTTAGAAAATTATGTCATAGCAACAGAAAGCAATGAAAAGGGAATTCTTTAGTTTTGAGAGTGTCAAAAGATGAGACAAGAAACTAGATATTTCAGTGGATGCCAGCAAGGACAAATGTACCAAAGAATCAGATGTTCCAATTTCCCCATGATGCCTTAGAAGTGCATAAATCTCTTGAATTTGGATTCAACTTAAAGGAGAGAGGAAATGAAACATGAATATTGACTCTGTAGAAGAACTTCTGGTATGGGGGCTGGGAAACCCCATCCATGTTAGAGTAGCCACACTGCCAACAAGAAGCTATCATCAGGGAATTGATTACTGGCAGGAAAAAGTAGAGAGGGTGTAAAAGGAGTGAAGGAGTAGCACAAGGGGCTGAAAATTAACCTTAACTATTATGTAAATTTACCTGTCATATATCAAGCTTGAATAGTATAAAATCCTATATTTGCAGGAAGTTAAAAAGTAAAAATAATAAGCAATAAATAAAATTAATACCGTTTAATGAGTGTATACCATATACCAGCCATCCGTTAGATGCTTCACATACATTGCCATAAGTGTTTTCACAGCACTACAGGATATACATCCCCATTTTGTAAATGAGGTTGCTGAGTTCACAGAGGTGTTATAACTTGCCTAAGATCACATAGATGACAACTGGCAAACCTAAGATTCTACCAAGACTTGTCTGAATTCAAAACACATTCGCTGTCTAATGGGGTACTGTTCAAAAACCAATTCTCCTGAAGTGCACGTTTTATTTAATCAAAAAGACCTATAATTATTATTCTTGAATTTGTTCAATAAGCATTTATTGAGCACCATCTTCATGTAAGACTTTGGACCATATCTGAGTTTATAAAAATAGAAAAACCAATACAATAACCATCCTTAAATTATACTTACAGTTATAGAAAAACATATAATAACTGTCCTCAAATTACAATTACAATGCAGTGATACTTCTTCTTAAAAATATAATCTTTAAATTCAACTGTGGCTGTACCTTATGGATTATATTCTCTTGTTCTCAAAAAGAAATTAAGTTGTTTACAGAAAAATAGTAAAAGTATATAATAATATCCTATTGAAATTTAAAATCACAGAAGGAATAAGAGATTTAGGCACAAGACTAATCAAAATACTGCACTCAGATAATTAAACTGGCTCTAGATATTTTTACCACCAGTAGATAAAGATAAGTAATAAAACTATAATAAAATGTATTTTGTGGAATCCCTTCATCATCATCATCTGAATTATTTCAGAAAAAAATAAATTTCTAGTGGGTTGTTTGGGTTCAGTTTGCTTTAAAATATAGATGTGGGTTCAAATTAACATTGAGTTCTTCCTTTTTTTTTTTTTGTAATAAGCCTAGACTGTAGAGTTCAGCTTGTATAGTTATCTTTTTAGATATTTTTGATACAATTATATTTCTGCAGCACTAAACTGACATATTTAACCCAATCTATCTTAGAATTAACCATCTCTATCCCATTTTCTTAGTCAATTAAAAATAAATAATATTTAATTTTTTACTGGAATTTACTTAAATAAAAATGTTTACAATTTGTTTTTTCTTTACATGCTTATTGATGAAGTAAATATTAACTAGCAGTACTTTTTAAAAAATTTTTTTGAATTTTATTTATTTTTTTAATACAGCACATCCTTATTAGTCATCAATTTTATACACATC
>NW_021156584.1:0-2096 GCF_002837175.3 Physeter macrocephalus | reverse complement strand
CGACTAGTTATTTACAGAGACTTCTTTTCTGGGTACCCATGACTACTTACTTTTGGTTCATATTGAGTTGGCCAAGAAGGCTTATGTAGACAACTGGAAGAAACAAAATTTCCTTCCTTGTTTTTCAACAGTGAAACTAGCTTCACAGTTTCTTAGGATTATGCAGTTAATATATTTTTATCGTAAAAATAAAGATGAAATATTAAACTAAATTTAATGTCTCTTGAAATCCTGCTGTACCAACATAACAAAAATCAACACGTTACTGATCATCTTTTCACACACCTTTTAAATATGTGTATGTATATATATACAAATATTAGGTTGTTTCTTATTTTAGATATTTTAATACAGTTTTTAAAAAAATTAATGTGTCTCCTGCTTTCCCTTCCCTGGTCCCCCATCCTGTCCCAAATAACTAATATTAACCACTTACTGCTAACATTCCATAGCCTATTCAATGTTCACATGACCCAGTACCTATAGTTATAGCTTTAACTGTTAATATTGATTTAAGTATTAATATGGTTATAGATAGCAAAGATTTTGCCATTATTTTATTTTTTTAAATGACCACAGTACATAATGTTTCTCTACATCTTGCTTTTCTCCCTTCACTGTAGATTACAGTAATCCTTTCCAATCATTTGGTCTGAACCTAACATCTTCTTTTAGTGGTAACATAAAATTCCTTATTGTGAATGTACCATAATCTACTCAACCTGTATATCTCAGAATACTATTCACTCCCTCATCTCAGTTTTTGTTACTGTTAAAAATCCTGCAATAAATATTTATTTCTATGTATGGATCCCTACATATTGGTATTTTTATTTCTATAAATTAGGTTCTCAGGAGTGCGATTATTGGGTCAACAAATATATATATATATTTTTTAATTTTTAAGATACTTTGAAATCGCTGCTAAAAAAAAGCTGTTCTACTGATTCACATTGACAGCAACAATATGAATTCCATATTGTCTACATTCCTATTTGCCATAAATAACACTTTTTCTTCTTATCTCTTAGGTATAAAAGACTACCTTGTTGTTAATTTTTTAAATTTTTCTTATTAATAAAGAGATTGGGTACTCATTCCTTTGTTTCCATTGGCCTTTTATACTTGCAACTGTCACTCACATATTTTGTCCATTATTTTTCCTACTGGTTTGTATGCATTTTTGTTGTCAATTTGTTATCAACTTATTTTTTACATATTCTAACCTTCAATCTTGCACATGTATAGAATTTATTATTTGCTTTGCTTTAGTATTGATTTTTAAAAATATTCAGACAGGTTTAATTTTTAGACAGTCAAACGTCTGCCTTTTCTTAAATGATTTTGAGGTTTATTGTTTTAGTTATAATGATCTCCCAAACCCTCAGGTTTTAACATGTTGTCCCCTAACTTTTCATTTATTATTTTAGAAAATATTTATGTTTTCATCCCAGATAGAATTTTTAAAATATAGAATGAGGTAGATGTCTAAGATTTTGTTTTCCTTTTTGATGGAAAACCACTTGTGCTGGCATCATTTATTAAATTTCCACTGAATTGAAATACCATTTCTTTCATTTATTATATGGTCATATATACTGGAATCTGTTTCTGGGCACTCTGTTCTGTTTTCTCTGATCTTTGACAAGTTTTTATGCCAATAACAAACTTTTTACTACAGTGGCATTATAGTATATTTCAAGGTCTGGCAAGGGAAGTCCTTCAATATTCTTCTGAACCTAAAGCTGAAAGTTAGTGTTGCCCCTCCATCTTAATTTTACACCCTTTGGCTTTTCCAGTGATTTTGTAAGCCATCTAATCACTTCTATAAAATCACTTTTGCTTGAAAACCTGGAGTGGTTTATGTATTTTTGGCTGAGCCCAACAGATGCAATAAGAGAGTATAGCAAGATAGCTAACTAGTCAGTTAATATATTAAAAAGGTGGTATCCATATAGTCAGCAAGAGATAGTTACAAGAATTAATTTTCAAGGATATCATTTTCAATGGCAATAAAGAACATAAGTTGTCTAAGAATACATCTTAAAAACGTGAAAGACATTTATGGTGGGTTTTCTTAGATATCAATAATAAAA
>NW_021156583.1:1509-2096 GCF_002837175.3 Physeter macrocephalus | reverse complement strand
AACAACTAGCAAGACAGGAACACAACCCCATCCATTAGCAGAGAGGCTGCTGATATTCATAAGAAGGCCACAGACACCTCAAAACACACCACCACACATGGACCTGCCCATGAGAAGGACAAGATCCAGCCTCATCCACCAGAACAGAGGCACTACTCCCCTCCACCAGGAAGCCTACACAACCCAATGAACCAACCTTAGCCACTGGGGACGGACACCAAAAACAACGGGAACTACGAACCTGCAGCCTGCAAAAAGGAGACCCTAAACACAGTAAGTTAAGCAAAATGAGAAGACAGAGAAATATGCAACAGATGAAGGAGCAAGGCAAAAACACACCAGACTTAACAAATGAAGAGGAAATAGGCAGTCTACCTGAAAAAGAATTCAGAATAATGATAGTAAAGACGATCTAAAATCTTGGAAATAGAATAGAGAAAATACAAGAAACGTTTAACAAGGAAGTAGAAGAACTAAAGAGCAAACAAACAGAGATGAACAACACAATAAATGAAATTAAGAATTCTCTAGAAGGAAACAATAGCAGAATAACTGAGGCAGAAGAATGGATAAATGACCTGGAAGAT
>NW_021156583.1:0-169 GCF_002837175.3 Physeter macrocephalus | reverse complement strand
AAGAGGGAAGTTTATAGCAATACAATCCTACCTGAAGAAACAAGAAACATCTCAAATAAACAACCTAAACTTACACCTAAAGCAGTTAGGGAAAGAATAAAAAAAACCCTAAGTTAGCTGAAGGAAAGAAATCATAAAGATCAGATCAGAAATACATGAAAAAGAAATG
>NW_021156582.1:1795-2097 GCF_002837175.3 Physeter macrocephalus | reverse complement strand
GTTGAATTACCAGAAAGAGAAAAGAGGTACAAGACAGATTTGTGCACACTGCCCACGTGTCTTTAATGACGGCCTGTAGCTGCACATATCGTCACACACTCGCACAGTCACACGCACTGGCTTACAAGTACGTAGAGTATGTTATACGCAAAGGTACGTGTAAGTATTTCTTATGTTTGCAAAATTACACTTGTGTGCGCACGTTGTACATGCACCACTGAATTCAGGACTTTCAAAACCGGTCGCGGCGACCCTTGTGAGCACGAAAATACATAGAGTGAGATATTCGTCCGCAGATGGGT
>NW_021156582.1:0-1382 GCF_002837175.3 Physeter macrocephalus | reverse complement strand
GCCGCCGCTGCTGTTCTTGCAGCTGCCGCAGCTTCACGTCGTTGTTCGTGACAACTAAGCTATAAGAGGCACGTCCTCATTGTTGTTCCGCTGTTGCTGTCGGCACTGCTTCCTCTATCGGTGCCCTTGTCATGGGCGACCCCGTAGCCTTTAAAACTTTGTGCGGTTGGGCTTTTCACGTGAATCCATACTGAGGACGGCGCATTTGATTAAGGAGTGTTCTCCCTTGCGATACTTGCTGCTGCGGCTACAGGCTATAGCGCGTGCTTGCTTGCTGGCTTTACCTGCTGGGTTCCGTGGCTGGTCTATCTGTCCATGTCTCGTCCTCGCCACTGGTTGCTGCAGCTGTGGCTAATAAACAAGCTTTCCTCAGTAACGCTGCTTCTGCAAAATCAGCAGGACGGCCGCATGCAGATGTTGGCTTTGGTATCGGTGCTACTGCCGTTGTTGATCTGATGTACCGTGCTACTAGGTCTCCCACGGTGCTGCCGCCGCCCCTGCACGATATCTGCTAGTGCTGTTGATGGTTTTATGCTGGTGTCGCACATGTAAGGAATGTCCAAACTCCCACTGCTACATGATTCAATATCCGTGTGACAATGACTGGGCCACATGTTCGGCTGTTCCTACTGTGCCTGCATGACTGGACGGTGCTGGTGCTACTGCCGCTGCTGTTGCTGGCGCTGCTGCTTCTGCGGTTGTTGCTGCTCGGCTTCCTGGCGCTGTGGGTGTTGCATGCGTCCGTGAGTTCGGTACCCAGCGATTCGACAGGATCCACGTAGCTTCATTCGGGATGGATGGGCCAGTACATCAGTAGCTGAATGCAACGATTAAAAAACAGAATTGGGTTTTGGCCGAGCAAAGGAGGATATTGTTGCTACGTCTGAACACCGGTGAGTTCTGTACAAGTTTCTTCATAGCTGTCGTGTAGGGGGCACCATTATTTGGTGGTAGGTTACGACACGTGGTGTGGGGTTTGTGTCTCGTTTTTGTTCTTTATGCGCTTTTCAAATGAAGCTTCGATTTTCTTCTTGTAATTCAAAAACATCCCACTGCTGGGGGTCCGTAGGTTATTTGTTTGGTTCCTCTAAAGCATATAAATAACGGTTTACGCCGTACGCATGCCTAAATAGACTACGCTGGTGTTGGCTGCGCCCAGTCGGTCGGAAGGTTTGGGGTTTTACGCATATTCATCTGCTTAGTCCATACAAACAGCTCCACAGAACACAATTTTTGGTCCCTCTGTACCAGATTCGTTTTTCGTTTCCGTGAAGAATACTCGTGCATACGTACATCTCGGTGGATGTATCTGCAGTACGTACGAAGGCACAGGTGTTTGCTCGACAGAGGAGGGCAGAGAGTACATTGTCTGGTGCATTGTG
>NW_021156581.1:1939-2097 GCF_002837175.3 Physeter macrocephalus | reverse complement strand
ATAGTCGTTCACACATTTATACACATATCTATTTGCGTAGGTCCCGTGTGATGATGCATGAGCTTGAGGAAGACACCGGACGAGCGCCTGTAGACGGCGCGCGTGAGCCGACTGAAGAAGCCTCCACAACAGCAGTCGGGACAGCACCGCACAGTGCC
>NW_021156581.1:0-809 GCF_002837175.3 Physeter macrocephalus | reverse complement strand
GGTGATTACTGCTACTTGTCCCTTTCTTTCTGCTTTGCTTATTGCTGCTGCTTCCGGTTGTGTCTCTGCCGTTGTTGTTCCTGCGTTGACTTCTGCCGCCGCTGCTCCTCGTGGAGTTGGCGGTGCTTGTACTTTTCGTGCGGCTGCTGTCACTTTTACTGGACATCTTGATGCTGCTTTTACTGTGGTCACAGCCGGTACTTTTGCTGCTGCACATTTGGGGCGTGCCGCCGTTGATGATGTAGCACGCAGTAGGAAGCAAGATTAGAACCAAAGGCCGAACTTTCTCAGGGGGCGCGGGGAGATGGCTGCAGCAGCAGCAATGCAGCAAAGCGCGTGGCAGCAGCAGCTGAATACCAGGAGCATGCGAAGGAGCCGATATGTTTAAGCAGGGCTTGAAGCAGTGGGAACTTCACCGACAGATGCCGACACAGTAGGATACGCTACAGCACCAGATGTGCGTACAATACCATGTGTTGGTGTATGACGTCCTGCAACCTCAACTAGTACACTGTCGGATGCCAGAGTCGCACACAGAAGAGCAGCGCCTCGAGTAGCGCCGGTAAACTACCAGGTGTATTATCAGACACGTATGCATCCCTATACCTTATCGCACAGTACTAGAGAAGATGCTCTCACCGTAGACGAAGAAGCGGGTGTATACACGTGTGTACAGAGTTAGCCGACGGTGCATCAGCAAAACTGAAGAAATGGAGACGGTGCACGGTAAGGTAGTAAGTAGTAAGCGGGTCGGTGCTCCACAATAGCAAATAATCAGATCTTACAAAAGCTGACCATACTAGCAGGCC
>NW_021156580.1:0-2097 GCF_002837175.3 Physeter macrocephalus | reverse complement strand
TTTGACTACCTCATATGGACATACATGAACCGTATCGGCTGTGCTTTTTCTACCACCGTCCAACTGGATGCCTTGTGTGAGACAAATATGCGCATATGTACGCGTACGTGTCATACAACAATGTCTGTCACTCCTCCACACCGTGCGCAATGCGTCCGATCAAGCAGAGTCAACTTGCACGAATTATCGGCTTTATCTGAATAAAGCAAGGAAACCTGCACCCTTTCTACTTCCAGGTCCTGTTCCAGATCAACCTGTACAACAGTGTGACCAAAACCTTGCAAGAGAATCTCCGCCTATGTACAGGCACACCTTTGGTAGGTTGTCGCGACTTCACACGTGCAACACCGTCAGCACAAACACGCATGTATACTTGCTTTACACAAGACGCGGTAAGGCAGTGTTAACAGAATATAAACACTGTCTCAAAATATTCGAGTAGCGTGTCAAAAGAAAAAGTGTTGGCGTCCACGCAAGCTTGTCGCGACGACTGCACTTCTTGTAGATTCGCAGTCTGGAGTTCTGTCAATGTATCTCAGAAGTGCGACGTGTAGTACTCCGCGGATGATTGGGTACAGCGTTGCTAGACCAAAACTGGCGTCGACAACTACGCTATGTGCGAATAAAAGAATGTACGCTGCGGCGCTGATCCGCTGCATAGTGAACACCTGTCAAGATGCGTTGGTGGAGAAACAGACAGACCATGCACACTCCTCTTCTGAATAGGCCGCAGCCTCGTCCGCACGTGTGCGTCTGCGCTCCTGAAGTACGGTAAGACCGAAGATCGGTCCTCGAGTCATAGCAGGGGGGCACACTCATTTCGAAGAACGGGTTTATCCAACGTCTTATGTAGAAGAATGGCTGCGGAGGAGCATGTATCCGACTTCAAACACGTGCACAAGAAAAGAAATTCAGGACGTGATGTCTATACATGTGACAGTTGAGAAGCCCTCCCGCGTTCCGCCGAAACTCTGAATTTGGTGCACATCATACAGGCAAGAGTGTGCCCTGCACCGTTTTTGGATATGGGCATCAGAAGATTCAATAAACCGTATAGGAACCTCTACCAGGATTCTGCGTTGCAGCTTTCAGGCACCTGCCAGCAGGAAAGAGTAGAGGACTGCACTGGGACTGCGTGCGAGCAAGCGTGAGTTCCGGTACAAGTGCATTACTTGTGCGCTGCTCTACAGTTCTGTCGAATATACCACACATTTCTCAGTGACTCTCTCTGCCTGTCGTTGAACAGAGGTCATCACCGCCTTCCCGGCTTTCAAACGAAGTCAGCGGAGGCCTATCACATCGTTATACGTACACACGCAGACGTACTCAACGCACAAGGGTTCTGCCCATATTTGCCCACGTGTATGAGGACGAATGTTAAAATGTGCACGCATGCCACGCTCCGTCGGTCAAGGGAAAATTGCATGTTACTTGCTGACTTCGGAATCAGTGGCGAAAGACCCATATGGACGTAACGTGAGCCTGACACTGGTGCGTTTCCTTCCGGATTGGTTGCTCCGCAAGGGGTTCACATGCCGAGTCGACGTGTCTTCGTTTCTCACCTACGCTGTAAAACCGCTGCATCGATATCGCGCCTGGGGCTGCCAGGGCCTAGCCTGCAGCCGCGTTAGATACCTGATACTTTGTTTCCATGCTGAAACCCTACGCTGCTGCCTAGTGGGCTACGATTAAGACCAGAAGATCTGATGTGCGGCGAGGCTCCACAGACCACGTTTTCAACATGATACGGTACTGCTACATATCAGCCAAAACGCGCGGTGCAGCTGCACGTTGTAACAGTTCAACGGAACTCAGCCACGTCAAGGGGTGGCACACGTGGCCGCAAGTACATATTGTTTTTGGTGTGCCCTATGCTTCCGTATGTCAATTTACACTCGTGGTGAAGCAGCAACTCTTCAGATGCGGCTTTGTTAGCACGCACTGCACGATAATAATGCGTTCACACTTACCATGCGTTCTGCGCTGATTTCGACCATGCGGGTCTTGTACGTTTTCCTGACACCCTTCCAAGATAGTTCTCCCTTCCCCTCTACTGATATCACCGTTAGAGGCTGCAGCACCACCATTCAGTGCCTC
>NW_021156579.1:1773-2097 GCF_002837175.3 Physeter macrocephalus | reverse complement strand
AAGGCGTACGTCTACGTCGCTTAACTATCTGCGCGCGCGTCCACAGATAGTTACACACGCATGTACAACCGACAAGCAAAACACTATTTGTACGCCGTGTATATCCTCAGAAGCGTGTGCAAGAATACGGCGAGACAGCACAAGTGCCTCTGCGTGTGCGAGTCTGGCGCAGTGTTGTATTAACTAGGCATATCTGCGGTTTGTTACGGCTGCTTCTTCTGCTGTTTTTCGTTCGTTGCAGGTGGATGTGTGCGAGGATGTGCTGCTCCTGAGCACGTGTCTGGACGCATGCGCTCGTCTGGGAAAATGTGACTTACTAAGAAG
>NW_021156579.1:0-1081 GCF_002837175.3 Physeter macrocephalus | reverse complement strand
GTCAGGGGAAGAAAAGCCACTACCATATATGAGAATAACAAAGAGTGTGGATATGAGAGTGACGTGGGCGGACGCCTGTGTCCTGGAGGTGCTTACGCAGCTGCTGCAGAAACTGCACCCTATGCATGTGGCTGCTCGTATCATTTTTTCCTACGCTCGTATTTTCCCTACGTATAAGGAAGTAGGAGGAGAGTGTGCGTGCGCGAAAATCGTATGTGCGCGTCAATTGGGGTTCCATCAACAACACACCGTGTGCGTGCCTCTGCCGGAGTTTGCGCGGTCCACGTGCGAATATGTTTGCAGGCAGGTGGGCCTGTGCAGAAGCTGCCTGTGAAAGGCTCCCCACCTCAGAACGCTAGTACTGCCATGGAGAATTTTCGCGTGAGATGTTTGTCACCCCTGCCTTTCGCTTTCTGTTCGTTCCTGCAGGTCTGGGAACTGTGGCAGCAGCAGGCGGAAGAGAAGATAACGCCCACAAGCTATACATACGGCTGCATGCTCGACAGCCTTACTGTGAGTGTCTGCTTTTCCGCCGTAGAAAAATGTGCAGATATATATAGCAGGGGTGACGTATGCACACGTGAATGTGAGCGCGTGTCTGCGTCAGTTTACCTCGGTACAACGTCTACGTGTGCGTGTATATGTACAGCAGGGCTCTACATACCGCTCTGTGTCGGTGTGTGTGGAGTGTACATGTATGTGTGTATGTGTGTATGTAGGTCTGTATGTGTGTGTATATGTAAATACATATACCTTACCTGCATGTACATGTATACGTGCACGTTTCCGCGGTACCCCTACACGTGCGTGAAGAGAGCTAGAGAGCTAGCGGGCCGTGAGTAGCTGGAAGCGAAGAAAGTGGGATGGAGAAGTTGACGCGTACTGTTACTGGAGAAGCAGCAGAAAGAGACAGGAAGGAAGGAAAAGAAGAGAAAAGGGCGGCGGAGACTTGTGCAGCGGCACTGCGTCCTGCGCAGAGACTGAACTTTTGTCTTTACTCTTTGCGAGCTAGCCGAGGATATGCACACACCAAAGCAACACGAGATCTGCGTGCAATCAATGCGACAAGGTGGCAGCTAGC
>NW_021156578.1:0-2097 GCF_002837175.3 Physeter macrocephalus | reverse complement strand
CCCTGCATCGGCAGGCGGACTCTCAACCAGTGCGCCACCAGGGAAGCCCGTGTTATCTGTTTTGACCCTTCTGCATTCAAAAGAAGATAGCGACTCACAGCTGTAAATAAGTCATCTGTTTACTATATCTGCTGAAAAAAATAAAGGAATCTTTTCAATGGGATGCAAAGGTAAGTAACTTAGAAGACTGCTGTCATTAAAAGTACACTCGAAAAATTCAACACACAGGAAACCTATGAATCTTTCATTTACCTGCCTAGTCTAAATAAACTTGAAAAAATTGAAGTAGGCTTCCTATTTCTAAGAATGGGTCTGATAACATTTACCTTCTTCTATACAGTATTATTTACAGAGTTAGACCGAGTTATATGGAACATTCTAGCTTTTTTAAGACAGATGTACCCTTTAGAGGGTTTGATGGAAGCTGTATTTTTGAGTAAATACTAGCTGTGTGCCTGTGCAGTGTTTTCACACATGTTGTCTCACTTACCATTCACCACTCTGAGGTAACCACTATGACTCTGATTTGATAGAAATGGAATCTCACTTAAATATACTGCCCAAGGTCATACATCTTGTAAATGGCATAGTAAGAATTAAAATCACTGTCTGTCTGATTTCAAAGTGCTGGTCCTAGCTATTACATTACTGGTGTTCAGAAAATTTGTCTGAGGCCCTACTGCTACTGTCATTAAAAAAAACAACAACAGTTCTTTACTTACACTTGGGCTATACAAATCAGGTTAAACTCCCCTTTGTGCTACTGAATACAGAGAGGGAAAGAGAAATTACCTTACTTATATTCATTTAAAACTTAGGTTCCTGACTTTAAATTATAAGTCTTCAGAAAAGTGCTGAATGTGGTACATTTAAGCTTCACTTTCCTCTTTGTTAACATCTTCAGAATAAGGCAAAAGTCCTGTTATGGTACAAAAAGCTTGTATTTCAACACAACGAATTTAAAATATTCAAATATAGAAGATGGATCAGAACTAACCACTTTGGACATAAACTGAAAAAATATTTAGCCCTTCACAGCATGTCTTCAAGTTGCTATTTTTCTTATCGTTCTAAAATGGTCTACAATCTGCCATAGATAGACGCACTAGTAAAACTTGACAATTTAAGGACAAACTCTTCACGAATAAGTAATGTAATTCCTTGTTTCCTTTCCATAAAAATGTATTGGTATGCAATTTTTATATTTCACAGTTCACCGACATCTAGGCAAGCTTTCTTCCACTGCTTCAATGGTGCTACTTTTAATTTTATCCTCCTTAGTCGTAGTAATTAAAGTGATCAGCAGTGGCATCCCAGCGGCTTTGACACAGCTACAACCCCCTAGCAGACTTTTGCTTTTAAGGGGAAGGGGAAGAAAAAGACTAGAGTTTCATTTCACAGAGAACAAGAATATCAAGCTTCTCCAATCCTCAACTTTATTCAATTGTTCTTTCAGCAGCCTTTGGATCTTAAGAATCAAATAAAAATGGCTGCCATGGGGGGTCCTTTTTATACTTGCCGCAAATGTCACCGACTGACATTACTTTAGCCAAAAAATGATGCCATGGATTTGTGAAGGTGAATTAGAACATGAGAAACTGTCAGTGTAGCTGCTGAGATCATTACCCACCCAAGGGTGTCTTTCATAGCATTAGATATTTTTATTCAGTCAGTTGAAAACTATAGATTGAGAAGTCTTTCTATTTAAGAAACATGTCTACACACATTTTCATGAAATAAGCTTTTACAAAATTTAGAAATATATTATTTCAAATAATGTAGTTTGCATCCTTAGTCTTTGTAAATTTGTGTTTATAACAGCACAAAGCACCCTATTTCTATCAACAAACCCATATTCCATACTATCTTGTGCTTACTTGAGTTCTTCAGTGTTTCATACAGTCTTAGGAGTTGGACTTTTATTAACTGGGCTAAATACATTTTAACTTGCCTAAATTTTTTTAAAGTGCTTTATTTAGTACTGCTAATATTTCACAGGATTCTGTTCTCAGAATGGTCCATGAAATTCCTCAATTTTATAGTAAACTAAGAGAAAGAACTTGACTGCCACCCTTTCAGCATTAGACAGGAAGCAAG
>NW_021156577.1:1907-2098 GCF_002837175.3 Physeter macrocephalus | reverse complement strand
CATATAAAATAAGCGTGTACTGCACATGCAGTACTTTCGAAGAACTTGCAAAGTCAGGGACAAACAAAAGATATCTGTGCAAAAGTGAATACGAGATAATTTAAGCGGGCAAATAATGCACCGTGTTCTGGTGAGCCACAAACATGGACCGTCAAGGACACAGGAGCTTTCCAGGATTATAGAAGAGGCAC
>NW_021156577.1:0-166 GCF_002837175.3 Physeter macrocephalus | reverse complement strand
ACTCAGTCTATATGTACAAATAAATACACACTTGCACGTAGACATACTTTAGCATATAGATATCTCGAAAGAGATATACGTGTATGCAGATGCATGCTTACTATGGATGGCGAAACGGCTCGCGGAGCGCTGGTCTCCACGTGCACAGGTGTCTTCTGTATGGTAG
>NW_021156576.1:0-2098 GCF_002837175.3 Physeter macrocephalus | reverse complement strand
CGCGACTCGTCTAGTTTGAGGTAGCATCACGAAGTTACGTTTGATTGAACTCGACATTGTAGCAATGTTGCCTCGCACCGGACTAATAAGGCTCTTTTGTGCTCGCCACATCCATCTTGGGCTGGCGTGGAAGTATACCTGTTCAAGGTAATGTCACTCAAACCGTCGGTGTCGCCGCAGCCTGATTTCGCCTCAGGTATTTTTATCCTTCCTACTGCGAGGAAAGCTACGTTTTCCCTTTGATCTGGGCTTACGGACGCACTTCTGTCCAATGTTAAATGGCAGACATCCCCGCCACGGGAGAAAGCCCACAGATGTCAAAAGAATACCAGCGTGTGTGTTAATAGAGGGGGGAAAAAAGACACAACAGTCTTGTGCGCTTGACTGCCACGTACTGGTTCAGGCTGCGGCCACAGTGCGGGCTTTACTGACAGAAAGCAATAGAACCTGGTGCCTGCGTCGCACATTTGCTCGTCCCGCGCAGAGGCAGCGCGAAGCAGGATCCCCCCTAATACGCGCACGCGTTGCTCCTTGTAGCACGTATTCAAGACTTGAAAACTAGACGTCACAGAGTGACTGCCCCTGCATTTGCCCGTGTGAAACGGACCGCAAGTTAATTAGCAGGTGCCTTCTTGATTTTCATTCAGCCCGTTGGACTTAAGCGACGCTTCCACCAGGTCAGGCGTACAGCGGTTTCTGCGATTAAGCCCGTAGTGGAGTTAGGGAGAGGGCTTCGAACGTACACGCTGGTCCCCGAAAGTAAAGTTACTCTTTGAAACAACGCTGAAACTCGACTCAGGGCACCAGTGAGCCGCCACGCGCCACCAATTACTCCACAAGAACCGTGTTGTTTGGCGCAGAAAGGTGAGGCAAAGCGCTAACAAAAAACTTCATTGGAAACTCTTCTAACTGAAAGCTAACCTTTCACAAACCTGTGGAACTCAGTACCACTTCAGCACAACACTCCCTTGTTGGCTGGCGAGTCCTCCCTCCGCTGCGCACTCTCCGACTTAGAGTTGTCAACGTGTGACCACTTAAGTTTTGCACCACGACTATTATGCATATCACAAGACTTTACACAGTGTCCCGCCTCGCTGACTCGTCTGCCCGACTTCGCACCCGGTTTACGGCAGTCGTCTTTGCACAGGTTGTTCACTGGGGAGATGTGCCTTGACATATTTGGAAGTCGTTGGTCGCACTGAAACGTCCCTGGCCATCTCCGTGATGCTGCTCCTTTTCCTGTCTCTTCTCCTTCCCTGTCTTCCTCGGCTGCTTCCGTCCAGTAAATCAACCCAGGGTGCGTCAACGCAGGGGCTCTGCGCCCCTGCCGGTTTATTTACAGGTGTGTTGGGCGCTTCGCTTAATAGTCGCCGGATTTTTCATCCTGTAGTCCTTCGAGCACACCTTCCCGTCTTTCCAACCTCGGGTATGAGTCACAGCTCTTCAGAACGTCTCTTTTGTCTGCCCCTTTCTTCCGCGGTATGCCTTTCAGTTCTGTTTCTTACATCGCTTTCAACGGGCTTCAGTTTATTCGCGTGGATGGCTTGGGCTCCGTCCGATTGTTCTCCATATTTGTCCACCCTGACTTGCACAAGGGTTATGTGTACGTCTTCTCAATCGGTCGAGGCAGTTGTCAACTCAGTGCACATTTCCCTTGTATTTCCTTCCTCCCGAGACTGTTAAACTTATCGCTATCGCTATACGCTTATGTTTCCTGAGATCCCTTCGTCTGATGCCCACCTCGTTTCCACCTAGTTCTCACTAAGACCCAGTGTGAATGTGAGCCAATCCTCGGTAAAACTAAGTTTCCGATAAAACACTCAAAGAGCTTCGTCTCTTGTGAAGAGTTCTGCGACTGCCCCGAGTAAAACTTTGAAGACTGGACGGTGCATTAGACTGATGAGGAACTAGCATGGAGGTATCTCTTACCGCCGAAGTAACGCAGCTGGAAAGTGGCACATAATCATTTATGCCTAACTGTATTAGCACCAGAATAGAACGCAATCCAGATACTAGAGTTGGCGCTGGACTTGCTGAACGCTAAACATTGCATCCATCATGCGTACCGACTATTCTTATGCAACACGAATACTTTGTT
>NW_021156575.1:0-2098 GCF_002837175.3 Physeter macrocephalus | reverse complement strand
TGGGAGGGAGACGCAAGAGGGAGGAGATATGGGGATATATGTATTATGTATAGCCGATTCACTTTGTTATGCGGCAGAAACTAACACACCATTGTAAAGCAACTCTACTCCTATAAAGATGTTGAAAAGAAGCAACAACAACAAAACAAGGAAACAGAAAAACACATTTTCCTTCTAGATGCTCACTTAGAAAGATTGGGGTCAGTCTTGCCATTATATCCATCCAGAAATCCTGTTGCTTCCATGGTCTAGTGCCTCCTCCCATGCTACCACTTGATTCTAAGCCACTACACTTCATTGCCTTAGAACAACAACTTGCAACACCTTCGAAGTATTTACGTGGTCTACAGTTTTCTACAAGATTTGCTCTTGTGTTATTTCTCGGAAATCCAACTACACTACCACTAGATCCCTCCACATCTACCTTAACCCTAGTAGTTACACTTTAACTGAAGCCTCTTGCACTGGCTGTTCTCTGTGTTGCAGATGTTCTTCCTCCACATATTTAATGGCTCGCCCCATCAACTCCTTCAAGGCTTTACTCAAATATCACTTTCTGAGGAAGGCCTATCCTGACCGCTTCACAAAATTTCCGGTTTCTCAGCATTCCAGACCAAGTTTGCTTTTCATAACAGTGTAATCTTCCTATGTACAGTATAATTTAATCATTTATTGTTTATACAGTACCCCCAAATATGAGCTCTATGAGGGCAGAGACAGATGTCTGTTTTGTTGACTACAGTATCTTCAGGGTCAACAGGAGTGCCTGGCAGTTAGCTGTGATTCACTACCGTTTGGTCCATTTCCCAAAGAGACTGGAAGTGCAAAGTAGGGTGGGTTCTAGCCATGGCGAAGTCTAGCTCAGGGGTGTCATCAAGGGTTCAGATACTTTCCCTCTCTTTTTCTCAGCCACCTCAGTGTCCTCATCATTCTGGTCCCCAGATGTCCGTAGCAGTTCAGGGCTCGTACCTAGGAATGGTAAGATTTAGGCAAAAAGGGAAAATATCTTCCAGTGTTCCTTTTCAAAGAGAAAGAAAACTGACATGATACTTTCCAGAAGATATCCACCCGCATCGATCCAAACATATGAGGCTGAATCTGGTCACATGACCAACCTAAAATCAGAGATTGCCATGGATATTGGATGTGTCATGATCGGCTTAGATGAACATGAGATGATGAGGAGTTAATCACAGTGTTCCCTGAAACACATCTGTGCACTGGTGTGATAAGATGAGAGCGAGGTCGGGGGCGGGGCGGGGAGAGAGAGATAGAGAGAGAGAGAGGTTGTGTGTGTGTACTTGATAGGGGGCGGAATTCTGGTACTCAGTGGTTTCAGATTGTAAAGAAACAGATTATGGTAATTCAGGAGGCAGAAGATGGGGGAAAGTTGACGTCTTGCATACAGACTCCTGGTCTGTTAACGGCATGAGGCTAACATCATCTGATATGTCCATCTCATACTAGGTAATGCTTTGACAGAGGCACCAGAAATACTCACAGTCAAGTTGGTAGAGACACTTTTACCCACACAGTGTTTAGATAGGCATTAAAAGTGTTTTCTTTCATGGATGAGTAACCAACCCCTTCTGACTGGTAACATCTTCACGTAGCCATGTTAATACCTTTATTCAAATCTCAAGGCTTCCCTTTCTTGGGACTTTCCTATTCTCTTTTGTTGGGTTCAGTTTTGAAATAATATATACCTGCATACAAAAGAAGCATAAAACGTATATACAGAGATTTATAATGAACAATTATAACGTGAAAACCTATGTGACCACCACCCAAAACATTGAATCGAATAGTATTAAAACCCCAGAGCCCCTGAGGCTTCCCTCCCTGACCACAACCGTGTGTCTCCTCAGTAGAGAAATCTGCCATCGTAATCATTGTTCAGTATCTCTTTTTAAAAATTAATTAATTCATTCATTCATTTTGGGCTGCGTTGGGTCTTCGTTGCTGCGTGTGCACTTTCTCTAGTTGCGGCAAGCGGGGGCCACTCTTTGTTGCGGTGCGCGGGCCTCTCGTGGCGGTGGCTTCTCTTTTTGCGGAGCACGGGCTCTAGGCACACGGGCTTCAGTAATTGTGGCACGCG
>NW_021156573.1:674-2098 GCF_002837175.3 Physeter macrocephalus | reverse complement strand
CAAAATGAGAAGACAGAGAAACACACAGCAGATGAAAGAGCAAGGTAAAACCCACCAGACTAAACAAATGAAGAGGAAATAGGCAGTCTACCTGTAAAGAATTCAGAGTAATGATAGTAAAGATGATCCAAAATCTTGGAAATAAAATGGAGAAAACAGAAATGTTTAACAAGGGCCTAGAAGAACTAAAGAGCAAACAAAAAATGATGAACAACATAGTAAAAGAAATTTAAAGTTTTCTAGAAGGAATCAAGAGCAGAATAACTGAGGCAGAAGAACGCATAAGTGTCGGGGAAGATAAAATAGTGGAAATAACTACTGCAGTGCAGAATAAAGAAAAAGAATGATAAGAATTGAGGACAACCTCAGATACCTCTGGGACGACATTAATCATACTACATTTGAATTATAGGAGGTCCCAGAAGAAGAAGATAGAAAAAAAAAAAAAAAAAGCAGACTGAGAAAATATTTGAACTGATTATAGTAGAAAAATTGAAACTGTGATTAAAAATCTTCCAACAAACAACCCAGGACCAAATGGCTTCATAGGTGAATTCTACCACACATTTAGAAAAGAGCTAATACTTATCCTTCTCAAACTCTTGCAAACTATAGCAGAGGGAGGAACACTTCCAAATTCATTCTACGAGGCCAGCATCACCCTGATACCAAAACCAGACAAAGATGTCACAAAGAAAGAAAACTACAGGCCTTTATCACTGATGAACATAGATGCAAAAATCCTCAACAAAATACTAGCAAACAGAATCCAACAGCACATTAAAAGGATCATACACCATGATCAAGTGAGGTTATTCCCAGGAATGCAGGATTCTTCAATATACACAAATCAGTCAATGTGATAAACCATATTAACAAATTGAAGGAGTAAAACCATATGATCAACTCAATAGATGCAGAAAAAGCTTTCAAGAATTTTCAGCACCGATTTATGATAAAAATCCTCAAGAAAGTAGGTAGAGAGGAAACATACCTCAACATAATAAAGGCTATATATGACAAACCCACAGCCAACATCATTCTCAATGGTGAAAAATTGAAGCCATTTCCACAAGATCAGGAATAAAACAAGGTTGCCCACTCTCACCATTATTATTCAACATAGTTTTGGAAGTTTTAGCCACAGCAATCAGAGAAGAAAAAGAAATAAAGGGATTCTACATCAGAAAAGTAGAAGTAAAACTGTCATGGTTTACAGATGACATGATACTATACCTAGACAATCCCAAAAATGCTACCACAAAACTACTAGAGCTAAATAATTAATTTGGTAAAGTACCAGGATACCAAATTAATGCACAGAAATCTCTTGCATTCCTGTACACTGTTGATGAAAAATCTGAAAGAGAAATTAAGGAAACACTCCCATTTATCATTGCAACAAAAAGAATAAAATACCTAGG
>NW_021156573.1:0-301 GCF_002837175.3 Physeter macrocephalus | reverse complement strand
GATACATTAAACACGATGGACTTAATTGATATTTATAGGACATTCCATCCAAAAACAGCAGAATATACTTTCTTCTCAAGTGCTCATGGGACATTCTCCAGGATAGATCATATATTGGGTCACAAATCAAGCCTTGGTAAATTTAATAAAATTGAAATCGTATCAAGTATCTTTTCCGACCACAATGCTATGAGACTAGATATCAATTACAGGAAAAATTCTGTAAAAAATACAAACACATTGAGGTTAAACAATTCACTACTAAATAACCAAGAGATCACTGAAGAAATCAAAGAGGAAA
>NW_021156572.1:0-2098 GCF_002837175.3 Physeter macrocephalus | reverse complement strand
CATTAGTTTTCCAGTGTGCGGCAGAGAAGTGAGTTTCTGAGCACTCTGCGTAGGCAACGCGGCGAAGTGGTGTTCTAGCCAGCGATTGGTGCATATGGTGCCGACTCACTGGAGGCGCGGAAGTGGATTTTGAATGCCCCCAGAATACAAGAGCGTAAAGGTCAATTTATGAGTTGTGTACTTGCTGCCGAAGTCGTTCGCTGGGGTTTGCTAACCCATGAACGTGGAGAGAATGGAAGTGTTGGCAATACTTTTGTAGAAAGGTTTTGGCGACGTCGTCGGATGCGCGGTGGAAATATAAAGCGGTGGGGTGGACGCGTACATGTAATTGTGTTTGCTGTAAAGTTCACCGTTGCTAACGAAGACGCGATAACATCGGCAATTGGGTAAGAACAGCTACGCTCAACGTTTGAAATAAGATTCTTAATTGGACGGATCTGTACCACATATTTGGAGTTCAAGTGACGAAGTGAGCACCGATCAGTCACGTTGACGTTGACTGACGCTGTTTCGTTTACGGTGCAAGCTACACTGGTACAACAGTATATTTAGCTAATGATGAGTCTGCTCGTAGCTGAATTAAGGGACCGAAAGAAGTAGCAACCTCAAGCAAAAGGCACCAACATGGTCTACGCGTGTACGCGTATGGTGCCACCGTAGGAATTTCATTCGTAGCACTGTAGATTACGTCGCAGTTTTCCATCGGGTGACCACAGAAATGTACAGCGATTGACATGTAGATCATTCACCTGTTCTGTTGAGCAGCGGTTATCACGGTCCTTCCCGCTGGAGCCACGCAACGTGTAGATGGGAGGCGTGATTCTGCCACTATAGTGTTACCGGAAAAAACGTGACCCCTGAAAAACTGGTGTCTGCACTTGAGGAAGTCCTCAGCAACAAATTTTCAAAGAAGCAAATGCTGCTGCTTGGTATTTCATTGTCTTCGAATGGCATAAACACTGGCAGACACGTACGGGTGCACAGGTGTGCTTTATTTTCTTAGTTCTTTGACTGTTGCACAGTAGCCCCGACGCACACGTGCAAAGAGCTCGGTGCTAATTCTTCCACGCGTTGTGCCTCAGCAGAGAACGAACCCTGCTTTGCAAAGCCTCCTCCTATGAACAAAGGAAACACGAGCAACCCGAGGGGCAGTTGAGGGGAGACGTCGGACCTACGCATTTCCTTACCGATATCCTAGAATACGTACGCTGTGGGGGTTGGTTGAGTAACAAAACTACGGCACGCCGCAGTTATGTGGCAACTTCATCTATACGTTCAAATCTCTCAGCAACGCCGTTCTGAGTCAGAGTGCTTCAACACTTCAACACTTCGGATGACGCAAGCGCAACAACAAATCACAAAGATCTCCCTTCACTTGTCATGCACAGGAAGATGCATCGTATTCCTAGCTGTATGATTTGTCCACAACGTCACAGCCCCCGTCGTGAAATCCTTACTCTTCTATTCTCTAACACTTCGCGTTGTACTGGGTATCTGGCTCGCCCGTGTGATAGGAATGAATGACGTGTGCGGTTGTACTGATCTTATGCAGTTGGGACGGAGACACGCGTTATCGTCTCTCAATAACACAGTCTTCACATAGCCTTTCCTGCTGGGAGGCACACTGTTATATAATATATGCGTGCTGTGTGTGGGAATATCGTTACAGCCAGTTGAGGTAGAATTCCACATCCTTATCACTGCGTGCAAAAGTCATTAAAAAAGTGTATGTAATGCCCACCGGTCATTTCTGTGGTCACAGAACCGCTTTACAGCAGTGCAGTTATACTCGATAATTCTGACGTAGTCGTTCCCAAAGCAAAAGTATAGTTGCGTGATTACATTACAACGATCCGGGGATGTGATATCGTGACACCAGGTCAATGGAATCCCCGAAACACTTGCGCCGGGCAGCAGACAGCAGCGCATAAGAGGAAGCTCATCAGTGGTGCTCCTAGCAGACAGTTATCCTAAATATGACGGTGCTTTCGGCGCTTGAGTTCCTACAGAAGATGATAGCCAAGCTCACTAAGGGACAAATGTGTGGAGCCACATGCGTTAAGAGGTGCACACACACAGGTTTCCTCTGTGTCGGCTC
>NW_021156571.1:1383-2098 GCF_002837175.3 Physeter macrocephalus | reverse complement strand
CCCGTGTCTCAGCCGACGCTCCGGTAGCAGTGGAACTGTGTAACCTCTCGCGTGGACTGCCTGACACAACGACCGTGCACCCTCCTCTCTGCAGCTCGCGGGAACTCACCCCAGACCTGAGCGGAGTCAACCCTTCCACTTCATGAGGCTGACCTACGACACTACACGGTAGAAATCAGTTCTCTCTCAACGACGTGCCACCGCTGCCCATGGTGGCACAAACCCACTCTGAGTGGAGAATAATGTTCCGCTACAGCCAGTAAGCCACGCACATAATGTGCCTATTGATGATGATTCGAATGTAGAAAACAGGCTGTGCGTAGTCTGGCATAGAGGGCCCTGTGTAGCCACTAAGCAGACCCTCCGTCCCAACGTCAGGCACCTATCGACCCTTTCACAGACATTCCCGTGCTTAACCCCCCACACCAAATCAGATCCTCTCTCTGTAGTCTCTCCTCTGCCAATGCCCTGCTGCTCTCCACGTCTCCGACGTGCGCGTCCTCCTGCGCCACTGCGATGCACGAGCCAGCCACAGACCCGCATGTCTCAAGGGCAAGGGCTGAGCCATCGCTGCTAGGACAGACCACCGGACTACCATGCGCCCTGGTGCCCCTCCGCTCTTGCGTTCTTGGTGCTGTTAAGGAAATGCGCCTCTCCACTTGATCCTACGTTGTAGCATAGCATATATTCTCTGTCCATATATCTGCTCTGGCCC
>NW_021156571.1:0-1240 GCF_002837175.3 Physeter macrocephalus | reverse complement strand
CTCACATACAACCAGCTAATACGCTCACTGACTGCCTCCCCCTTACCGCCACCGGCGGACCACATCAACCCACTAGGCCTCAACGCTTCACCTCCTCTTCTACTCTTACTGTCGCTCCTTCAGGGTTCCGCTATGGTACAATCTGATGTAATGGGCATTCATCTAGCGCAGTCTCGTTGACACCACAGCACTCGAGAAGTGTCTACCTCACCTCCCATCCAGCCTGGAGTATTGGACATTCACACAGTTCGCACTCGACAGTCGTCACAGCTTGCCGGGACCGGGATCCGCATGAAACACATGAGCTCCTGTTGCACGTGTTGAAATGATTCTATCCTTTGCGACGAGTGGACGTGCCACACTGTCACACATGCCGTCCTCACTCAGTGGTAGGCAAACCATCCGCGGGTACATGCGTTAGTGCCGTTCCATTCAGACCATGTTACTGTCGTCAGTGGGCTGTGCTGGGAAGACGTAAAAACTCATATCTGTCATACCGTGTCAATCGAGTAGCATTTGCAGACTGATGCACACACACGGCTCGTCGGTCTTTCAAGGCGGGTCGTAACAGTTTTGTCTGTCGTAGTCGCTGCGATCTGTCGTACTCATCCTGTCACACCTGTGCGCGAGTCATGCTTCTTTTTAGTAGAAAGGGAATCGGGAGGAATTCACAACACCGACGGACGTAGGTCCTCAATCCGGGCACTACGCAGCTGTGCCGTTTCACGTGCAGACACGTGCTCCAGACGGTAAGCCCGAGAGCGTCCGCCCGTGTCTCAGCCGACGCTCCGGTAGCAGTGGAACTGTGTAACCTCTCGCGTGGACTGCCTGACACAACGACCGTGCACCCTCCTCTCTGCAGCTCGCGGGAACTCACCCCAGACCTGAGCGGAGTCAACCCTTCCACTTCATGAGGCTGACCTACGACACTACACGGTAGAAATCAGTTCTCTCTCAACGACGTGCCACCGCTGCCCATGGTGGCACAAACCCACTCTGAGTGGAGAATAATGTTCCGCTACAGCCAGTAAGCCACGCACATAATGTGCCTATTGATGATGATTCGAATGTAGAAAACAGGCTGTGCGTAGTCTGGCATAGAGGGCCCTGTGTAGCCACTAAGCAGACCCTCCGTCCCAACGTCAGGCACCTATCGACCCTTTCACAGACATTCCCGTGCTTAACCCCCCACACCAAATCAGATCCTCTCTCTGTAGTCTCTCCTCTGCCAATGCCCTGC